>NW_026700907.1:0-80644 GCF_030435755.1 Ochotona princeps
CACTAAGCATAGAGTGTGAAAACTGAGTTTCCTTGAGAGCTGCTTAGAAGCCTGATGGTGTGTGAAGTTAGTGAGTCAAATGGAGTTGTTCTCCCACAAGAACCACTCGGCTGATCCTTCTTCAATATGCCCTTCACCAACATGCAGTGTTTCCTTGATTGAATTAGCTCTCACACCAATATTTGCTTCTAGAGCCTTTGCATTGAGGGCTATCTGAAAACGGCTGTTTCGCTGAAGTTGCCTGTGAATGTGGAGTTGGTGGCATGTGAAACCCGCATGTGGAGCATTCGTTTGTGTGGGATGCTCCAGCAGGTTCATTCCTAGATAATGCACTCAAAGGGCACTAAGCATAGAGTGTGAAAACTGAGTTTCCTTGAGAGCTGCTTGGAAGCCTGATGGTGGGTGAAGTTAGTGAGCCAAATGGAGTTGTTCTCCCACAAGAACCACTCGGCTGATCCTTCTTCAATATGCCCTTCACCAACATGCAGTGTTTCCTTGATTGAATTAGCTCTCACACCAATATTTGCGTCTAGAGCCTTTGCATTGAGGGCTATCTGAAAATGGCTGTAGCGCTGAAGTTGCCTGTGAATGTGGAGTTGGTGGCATGTGAAACCCGCATGTGGAGCATTCGTTTGTGTGGGATGCTCTACCAGGTTCATTCCTAGATAATGCACTCAAAGGGCACTAAGCATAGAGTGTGAAAACTGAGTTTCCTTGAGAGCTGCTTGGAAGCCTGATGGTGTGTGAAGTTAGTGAGCCAAATGGAGTTGTTCTCCCGCAAGAACCACTCGGCTGATCCTTCTTCAATATGCCCTTCACCAACATGCCGTGTTTCCTTGATTGAATTAGCTCTCACACCAATATTTGCGTCTAGAGCCTTTGCATTGAGGGCTATCTGAAAACGGCTGTGGCGCTGAAGTTGCCTGTGAATGTGGAGTTGGTGGCATGTGAAGCCCGCATGTGGAGCATTCGTTTGTGTGGGATGCTCTACCAGGTTAATTTCAGTCCTAGCCATACAAAGGGCACTAAGCATAGAGTGTGAAAACTGAGTTTCCTTGAGAGCTGCTTGGAAGCCTGATGGTGTGTGAAGTTAGTGAGCCAAATGGAGTTGTTCTCCCACAAGAACCACTCGGCTGATCCTTCTTCAATATGCCCTTCACCAACATGCAGTGTTTCCTTGATTGAATTAGCTCTCACACCAATATTTGCGTCTAGAGCCTTTGCATTGAGGGCTATCTGAAAACGGCTGTGGCGCTGAAGTTGCCTGTGAATGTGGAGTTGGTGGCATGTGAAACCCGCATGTGGAGCATTCGTTTGTGTGGGATGCTCTACCAGGTTCATTCCTAGATAATGCACTCAAAGGGCACTAAGCATAGAGTGTGAAAACTGAGTTTCCTTGAGAGCTGCTTGGAAGCCTGATGGTGTGTGAAGTTAGTGAGCCAAATGGAGTTGTTCTCCCACAAGAACCACTCGGCTGATCCTTCTTCAATATGCCCTTCACCAACATGCCGTGTTTCCTTGATTGAATTAGCTCTCACACCAATATTTGCGTCTAGAGCCTTTGCATTGAGGGCTATCTGAAAACGGCTGTGGCGCTGAAGTTGCCTGTGAATGTGGAGTTGGTGGCATGTGAAGCCCGCATGTGGAGCATTCGTTTGTGTGGGATGCTCTACCAGGTTCATTTCAGTCCTAGCCATACAAAGGGCACTAAGCATAGAGTGTGAAAACTGAGTTTCCTTGAGAGCTCCTTGGAAGCCTGATGGTGTGTGAAGTTAGTGAGCCAAATGGAGTTGTTCTCCCACAAGAACCACTCGGCTGATCCTTCTTCAATATGCCCTTCACCAACATGCAGTGTTTCCTTGATTGAATTAGCTCTCACACCAATATTTGTGTCTAGAGCCTTTGCATTGAGGGCTATCTGAAAACGGCTGTGGCGCTGAAGTTGCCTGTGAATGTGGAGTTGGTGGCATGTGAAACCCGCATGTGGAGCATTCGTTTGTGTGGGATGCTCTACCAGGTTCATTTCAGTCCTAGCCATACAAAGGGCACTAAGCATAGAGTGTGAAAACTGAGTTTCCTTGAGAGCTGCTTGGAAGCCTGATGGTGTGTGAAGTTAGTGAGCCAAATGGAGTTGTTCTCCCACAAGAACCACTCGGCTGATCCTTCTTCAATATGCCCTTCACCAACATGCAGTGTTTCCTTGATTGAATTAGCTCTCACACCAATATTTGCGTCTAGAGCCTTTGCATTGAGGGCTATCTGAAAACGGCTGTGGCGCTGAAGTTGCCTGTGAATGTGGAGTTGGTGGCATGTGAAACCCGCATGTGGAGCATTCGTTTGTGTGGGATGCTCTACCAGGTTCATTCCTAGATAATGCACTCAAAGGGCACTAAGCATAGAGTGTGAAAACTGAGTTTCCTTGAGAGCTGCTTGGAAGCCTGATGGTGTGTGAAGTTAGTGAGCCAAATGGAGTTGTTCTCCCACAAGAACCACTCGGCTGATCCTTCTTCAATATGCCCTTCACCAACATGCAGTGTTTCCTTGATTGAATTAGCTCTCACACCAATATTTGCGTCTAGAGCCTTTGCATTGAGGGCTATCTGAAAACGGCTGTGGCGCTGAAGTTGCCTGTGAATGTGGAGTTGGTGGCATGTGAAGCCCGCATGTGGAGCATTCGTTTGTGTGGGATGCTCTACCAGGTTCATTTCAGTCCTAGCCATACAAAGGGCACTAAGCATAGAGTGTGAAAACTGAGTTTCCTTGAGAGCTGCTTGGAAGCCTGATGGTGTGTGAAGTTAGTGAGCCAAATGGAGTTGTTCTCCCACAAGAACCACTCGGCTGATCCTTCTTCAATATGCCCTTCACCAACATGCAGTGTTTCCTTGATTGAATTAGCTCTCACACCAATATTTGCGTCTAGAGCCTTTGCATTGAGGGCTATCTCAAAACGGCTGTGGCGCTGAAGTTGCCTGTGAATGTGGAGTTGGTGGCATGTGAAACCCGCATGTGGAGCATTCGTTTGTGTGGGATGCTCTACCAGGTTCATTTCAGTCCTAGCCATACAAAGGGCACTAAGCATAGAGTGTGAAAACTGAGTTTCCTTGAGAGCTGCTTGGAAGCCTGATGGTGTGTGAAGTTAGTGAGCCAAATGGAGTTGTTCTCCCACAAGAACCACTCGGCTGATCCTTCTTCAATATGCCCTTCACCAACATGCAGTGTTTCCTTGATTGAATTAGCTCTCACACCAATATTTGCGTCTAGAGCCTTTGCATTGAGGGCTATCTGAAAACGGCTGTGGCGCTGAAGTTGCCTGTGAATGTGGAGTTGGTGGCATGTGAAACCCGCATGTGGAGCATTCGTTTGTGTGGGATGCTCTACCAGGTTCATTCCTAGATAATGCACTCAAAGGGCACTAAGCATAGAGTGTGAAAACTGAGTTTCCTTGAGAGCTACTTGGAAGCCTGATGGTGGGTGAAGTTAGTGAGCCAAATGGAGTTGTTCTCCCACAAGAACCACTCGGCTGATCCTTCTTCAATATGCCCTTCACCAACATGCACTGTTTCCTTGATTGAATTAGCTCTCACACCAATATTTGCGTCTAGAGCCTTTGCATTGAGGGCTATCTGAAAACGGCTGTGGCGCTGAAGTTGCCTGTGAATGAGGAGTTGGTGGCATGTGAAACCCGCATGTGGAGCATTCGTTTGTGTGGGATGCTCTACCAGGTTCATTTCAGTCCTAGCCATTCAAAGGGCACTAAGCATAGAGTGTGAAAACTGAGTTTCCTTGAGAGCTGCTTGGAAGCCTGATGGTGTGTGAAGTTAGTGAGCCAAATGGAGTTGTTCTCCCACAAGAACCACTCGGCTGATCCTTCTTCAATATGCCCTTCACCAACATGCAGTGTTTCTTGATTGAATTAGCTCTCACACCAATATTTGCGTCTAGAGCCTTTGCATTGACGGCTATCTGAAAACGGCTGTGGCGCTGAAGTTGCCTGTGAATGTGGAGTTGGTAGCGTGTGAAACCCGCATGTGGAGCATTCGTTTGTGTGGGATGCTCTACCAGGTTCATTTCAATCCTAGCCATACAAAGGGCACTCAGCATAGAGTGTGAAAACTGAGTTTCCTTGAGAGCTGCTTGGAAGCCTGATGGTGTGTGAAGTTAGTGAGCCAAATGGAGTTGTTCTCCCACAAGAACCACTCGGCTGATCCTTCTTCAATATGCCCTTCACCAACATGCAGTGTTTCCTTGATTGAATTAGCTCTCACACCAATATTTGCGTCTAGAGCCTTTGCATTGAGGGCTATCTGAAAACGGCTGTGGCGCTGAAGTTGCCTGTGAATGTGGAGTTGTTGGCATGTGAAACCCGCATGTGGAGCATTCGTTTGTGTGGGATGCTCTACCAGGTTCATTTCAGTCCTAGCCATACAAAGGGCACTAAGCATAGAGTGTGAAAACTGAGTTTCCTTGAGAGCTGCTTGGAAGCCTGATGGTGTGTGAAGTTAGTGAGCCAAATGGAGTTGTTCTCCCACAAGAACCACTCGGCTGATCCTTCTTCAATATGCCCTTCACCAACATGCAGTGTTTCCTTGATTGAATTAGCTCTCACACCAATATTTGCGTCTAGAGCCTTTGCATTGAGGGCTATTTGAAAACGGCTGTGGCGCTGAAGTTGCCTGTGAATGTGGAGTTGGTGGCATGTGAAACCCGCATGTGTAGCATTCGTTTGTGTGGGATGCTCTACCAGGTTCATTTCAGTCCTAGCCATACAAAGGGCACTAAGCATAGAGTGTGAAAACTGAGTTTCCTTGAGAGCTGCTTGGAAGCCTGATGGTGTGTGAAGTTAGTGAGCCAAATGGAGTTGTTCTCCCACAAGAACCACTCGGCTGATCCTTCTTCAATATGCCCTTCACCAACATGCAGTGTTTCCTTGATTGAATTAGCTCTCACACCAATATTTGCGTCTAGAGCCTTTGCATTGAGGGCTATCTGAAAACGGCTGTGGCGCTGAAGTTGCCTGTGAATGTGGAGTTGGTGGCATGTGAAACCCGCATGTGGAGCATTCGTTTGTGTGGGATGCTCTACCAGGTTCATTTCAGTCCTAGCCATACAAAGGGCACTAAGCATAGAGTGTGAAAACTGAGTTTCCTTGAGAGCTGCTTGGAAGCCTGATGGTGTGTGAAGTTAGTGAGCCAAATGGAGTTGGTCTCCCACAAGAACCACTCGGCTGATCCTTCTTCAATATGCCCTTCACCAACATGCAGTGTTTCCTTGATTGAATTAGCTCTCACACCAATATTTGCGTCTAGAGCCTTTGCATTGAGGGCTATCTGAAAACGGCTGTGGCGCTGAAGTTGCCTGTGAATGTGGAGTTGGTGGCATGTGAAACCCGCATGTGGAGCATTCGTTTGTGTGGGATGCTCTACCAGGTTCATGTCAGTCCTAGCCATACAAAGGGCACTAAGCATAGAGTGTGAAAACTGAGTTTCCTTGAGAGCTGCTTGGAAGCCTGATGGTGTGTGAAGTTAGTGAGCCAAAT
Organism: Ochotona princeps; assembly: GCF_030435755.1. Lineage (NCBI taxonomy): Eukaryota > Metazoa > Chordata > Mammalia > Lagomorpha > Ochotonidae > Ochotona > Ochotona princeps. Next base: position 5,537 of record NW_026700907.1, read on the forward strand.
GGAGTTGTTCTCCCACAAGAACCACTCGGCTGATCCTTCTTCAATATGCCCTTCACCAACATGCAGTGTTTCCTTGATTGAATTAGCTCTCACACCAATATTTGCGTCTAGAGCCTTTGCATTGAGGGCTATCTGAAAACGGCTGTGGCACTGAAGTTGCCTGTGAATGTGGAGTTGGTGGCATGTGAAACCCGCATGTGGAGCATTCGTTTGTGTGGGATGCTCTACCAGGTTCATTTCAGTCCTAGCCATACAAAGGGCACTAAGCATAGAGTGTGAAAACTGAGTTTCCTTGAGAGCTGCTTGGAAGCCTGATGGTGTGTGAAGTTAGTGAGCCAAATGGAGTTGTTCTCCCACAAGAACCACTCGGCTGATCCTTCTTCAATATGCCCTTCACCAACATGCAGTGTTTCCTTGATTGAATTAGCTCTCACACCAATATTTGCGTCTAGAGCCTTTGCATTGAGGGCTATCTGAAAACGGCTGTGGCGCTGAAGTTGCCTGTGAATGTGGAGTTGGTGGCATGTGAAACCCGCATGTGGAGCATTCGTTTGTGTGGGATGCTGACCAAGCTTCATTTCAGTCCTAGGCACACAAAGAGCACTAAGCATAGAGTGTGAAAACTGAGTTTCCTTGAGAGCTGCTTGGAAGCCTGATGGTGTGTGAAGTTAGTGAGCCAAATGGAGTTGTTCTCCCACAAGAACCACTCGGCTGATCCTTCTTCAATATGCCCTTCACCAACATGCAGTGTTTCCTTGATTGAATTAGCTCTCACACCAATATTTGCGTCTAGAGCCTTTGCATTGAGGGCTATCTGAAAACGGCTGTGGCGCTGAAGTTGCCTGTGAATGTGGAGTTGGTGGCATGTGAAACCCGCATGTGGAGCATTCGTTTGTGTGGGATGCTCTACCAGGTTCATTTCAGTCCTAGCCATACAAAGGGCACTAAGCATAGACTGTGAAAACTGAGTTTCCTTGAGAGCTGCTTGGAAGCCTGATGGTGTGTGAAGTTAGTGAGCCAAATGGAGTTGTTCTCCCACAAGAACCACTCGGCTGATCCTTCTTCAATATGCCCTTCACCAACATGCAGTGTTTCCTTGATTGAATTAGCTCTCACACCAATATTTGCGTCTAGAGCCTTTGCATTGAGGGCTATCTGAAAACGGCTGTGGCGCTGAAGTTGCCTGTGAATGTGGAGTTGGTGGCATGTGAAACCCGCATGTGGAGCATTCGTTTGTGTGGGATGCTGACCAAGCTTCATTTCAGTCCTAGGCACACAAAGAGCACTAAGCATAGAGTGTGAAAACTGAGTTTCCTTGAGAGCTGCTTGGAAGCCTGATGGTGTGTGAAGTTAGTGAGCCAAATGGAGTTGTTCTCCCACAAGAACCACTCGGCTGATCCTTCTTCAATATGCCCTTCACCAACATGCAGTGTTTCCTTGATTGATTTAGCTCTCACACCAATATTTGCGTCTAGAGCCTTTGCATTGAGGGCTATCTGAAAACGGCTGTGGCGCTGAAGTTGCCTGTGAATGTGGAGTTGGTGGCATGTGAAACCCGCATGTGGAGCATTCGTTTGTGTGGGATGCTCTACCAGGTTCATTTCAGTCCTAGCCATACAAAGGGCACTAAGCATAGAGTGTGAAAACTGAGTTTCCTTGAGAGCTGCTTGGAAGCCTGATGGTGTGTGAATTTAGTGAGCCAAATGGAGTTGTTCTCCCACAAGAACCACTCGGCTGATCCTTCTTCAATATGCCCTTCACCAACATGCAGTGTTTCCTTGATTGAATTAGCTCTCACACCAATATTTGCGTCTAGAGCCTTTGCATTGAGGGCTATGTGAAAATGGCTGTGGCGCTGAAGTTGCCTGTGAATGTGGAGTTGGTGGCATGTGAAACCCGCATGTGGAGCATTCGTTTGTGTGGGATGCTCTACCAGGTTCATGTCAGTCCTAGCCATACAAAGGGCACTAAGCATAGAGTGTGAAAACTGAGTTTCCTTGAGAGCTGCTTGGAAGCCTGATGGTGTGTGAAGTTAGTGAGCCAAATGGAGTTGTTCTCCCACAAGAACCACTCGGCTGATCCTTCTTCAATATGCCCTTCACCAACATGCAGTGTTTCCTTGATTGAATTAGCTCTCACACCAATATTTGCGTCTAGAGCCTTTGCATTGAGGGCTATCTGAAAACGGCTGTGGCACTGAAGTTGCCTGTGAATGTGGAGTTGGTGGCATGTGAAACCCGCATGTGGAGCATTCGTTTGTGTGGGATGCTCTACCAGGTTCATTTCAGTCCTAGCCATACAAAGGGCACTAAGCATAGAGTGTGAAAACTGAGTTTCCTTGAGAGCTGCTTGGAAGCCTGATGGTGTGTGAAGTTAGTGAGCCAAATGGAGTTGTTCTCCCACAAGAACCACTCGGCTGATCCTTCTTCAATATGCCCTTCACCAACATGCAGTGTTTCCTTGATTGAATTAGCTCTCACACCAATATTTGCGTCTAGAGCCTTTGCATTGAGGGCTATCTGAAAACGGCTGTGGCGCTGAAGTTGCCTGTGAATGTGGAGTTGGTGGCATGTGAAACCCGCATGTGGAGCATTCGTTTGTGTGGGATGCTGACCAAGCTTCATTTCAGTCCTAGGCACACAAAGAGCACTAAGCATAGAGTGTGAAAACTGAGTTTCCTTGAGAGCTGCTTGGAAGCCTGATGGTGTGTGAAGTTAGTGAGCCAAATGGAGTTGTTCTCCCACAAGAACCACTCGGCTGATCCTTCTTCAATATGCCCTTCACCAACATGCAGTGTTTCCTTGATTGAATTAGCTCTCACACCAATATTTGCGTCTAGAGCCTTTGCATTGAGGGCTATCTGAAAACGGCTGTGGCGCTGAAGTTGCCTGTGAATGTGGAGTTGGTGGCATGTGAAACCCGCATGTGGAGCATTCGTTTGTGTGGGATGCTCTACCAGGTTCATTTCAGTCCTAGCCATACAAAGGGCACTAAGCATAGACTGTGAAAACTGAGTTTCCTTGAGAGCTGCTTGGAAGCCTGATGGTGTGTGAAGTTAGTGAGCCAAATGGAGTTGTTCTCCCACAAGAACCACTCGGCTGATCCTTCTTCAATATGCCCTTCACCAACATGCAGTGTTTCCTTGATTGAATTAGCTCTCACACCAATATTTGCGTCTAGAGCCTTTGCATTGAGGGCTATCTGAAAACGGCTGTGGCGCTGAAGTTGCCTGTGAATGTGGAGTTGGTGGCATGTGAAACCCGCATGTGGAGCATTCGTTTGTGTGGGATGCTCTACCAGGTTCATTTCAGTCCTAGCCATACAAAGGGCACTAAGCATAGAGTGTGAAAACTGAGTTTCCTTGAGAGCTGCTTGGAAGCCTGATGGTGTGTGAAGTTAGTGAGCCAAATGGAGTTGTTCTCCCACAAGAACCACTCGGCTGATCCTTCTTCAATATGCCCTTCACCAACATGCAGTGTTTCCTTGATTGAATTAGCTCTCACACCAATATTTGCGTCTAGAGCCTTTGCATTGAGGGCTATCTGAAAACGGCTGTGGCGCTGAAGTTGCCTGTGAATGTGGAGTTGGTGGCATGTGAAACCCGCATGTGGAGCATTCGTTTGTGTGGGATGCTGACCAAGCTTCATTTCAGTCCTAGGCACACAAAGAGCACTAAGCATAGAGTGTGAAAACTGAGTTTCCTTGAGAGCTGCTTGGAAGCCTGATGGTGTGTGAAGTTAGTGAGCCAAATGGAGTTGTTCTCCCACAAGAACCACTCGGCTGATCCTTCTTCAATATGCCCTTCACCAACATGCAGTGTTTCCTTGATTGATTTAGCTCTCACACCAATATTTGCGTCTAGAGCCTTTGCATTGAGGGCTATCTGAAAACGGCTGTGGCGCTGAAGTTGCCTGTGAATGTGGAGTTGGTGGCATGTGAAACCCGCATGTGGAGCATTCGTTTGTGTGGGATGCTCTACCAGGTTCATTTCAGTCCTAGCCATACAAAGGGCACTAAGCATAGAGTGTGAAAACTGAGTTTCCTTGAGAGCTGCTTGGAAGCCTGATGGTGTGTGAATTTAGTGAGCCAAATGGAGTTGTTCTCCCACAAGAACCACTCGGCTGATCCTTCTTCAATATGCCCTTCACCAACATGCAGTGTTTCCTTGATTGAATTAGCTCTCACACCAATATTTGCGTCTAGAGCCTTTGCATTGAGGGCTATGTGAAAATGGCTGTGGCGCTGAAGTTGCCTGTGAATGTGGAGTTGGTGGCATGTGAAACCCGCATGTGGAGCATTCGTTTGTGTGGGATGCTCTACCAGGTTCATTCCTAGATAATGCACTCAAAGGGCAGTAAGCATAGAGTGTGAAAACTGAGTTTCCTTGAGAGCTGCTTGGAAGCCTGATGGTGTGTGAAGTTAGTGAGCCAAATGGAGTTGTTCTCCCACAAGAACCACTCGGCTGATCCTTCTTCAATATGCCCTTCACCAACATGCATTGTTTCCTTGATTGAATTAGCTCTCACACCAATATTTGCGTCTAGAGCCTTTGCATTGAGGGCTATCTGAAAACGGCTGTGGCGCTGAAGTTGCCTGTGAATGTGGAGTTGGTGGCATGTGAAACCCGCATGTGGAGCATTCGTTTTTGGGATGCTCTACCAGGTTCATTTCAGTCCTAGCCATACAAAGGGCACTAAGCATAGAGTGTGAAAACTGAGTTTCCTTGAGAGCTGCTTGGAAGCCTGATGGTGTGTGAAGTTAGTGAGCCAAATGGAGTTGTTCTCCCACAAGAACCACTCGGCTGATCCTTCTTCAATATGCCCTTCACCAACATGCAGTGTTTCCTTGATTGAATTAGCTCTCACACCAATATTTGCGTCTAGAGCCTTTGCATTGAGGGCTATCTGAAAACGGCTGTGGCGCTGAAGTTGCCTGTGAATGTGGAGTTGGTGGCATGTGAAACCCGCATGTGGAGCATTCGTTTGTGTGGGATGCTCTACCAGGTTCATTTCAGTCCTAGCCATACAAAGGGCACTAAGCATAGAGTGTGAAAACTGAGTTTCCTTGAGAGCTGCTTGGAAGCCTGATGGTGTGTGAAGTTAGTGAGCCAAATGGAGTTGTTCTCCCACAAGAACCACTCGGCTGATCCTTCTTCAATATGCCCTTCACCAACATGCAGTGTTTCCTTGATTGAATTAGCTCTCACACCAATATTTGCGTCTAGAGCCTTTGCATTGAGGGCTATGTGAAAACGGCTGTGGCGCTGAAGTTGCCTGTGAATGTGGAGTTGGTGGCATGTGAAACCCGCATGTGGAGCATTCGTTTGTGTGGGATGCTCTACCAGGTTCATTTCAGTCCTAGCCATACAAAGGGCACTAAGCATAGAGTGTGAAAACTGAGTTTCCTTGAGAGCTGCTTGGAAGCCTGATGGTGTGTGAAGTTAGTGAGCCAAATGGAGTTGTTCTCCCACAAGAACCACTCGGCTGATCCTTCTTCAATATGCCCTTCACCAACATGCAGTGTTTCCTTGATTGAATTAGCTCTCACACCAATATTTGCGTCTAGAGCCTTTGCATTGAGGGCTATCTGAAAACGGCTGTGGCGCTGAAGTTGCCTGTGAATGTGGAGTTGGTGGCATGTGAAACCCGCATGTGGAGCATTCGTTTGTGTGGGATGCTCTACCAGGTTCATTTCAGTCCTAGCCATACAAAGGGCACTAAGCATAGAGTGTGAAAACTGAGTTTCCTTGAGAGCTGCTTGGAAGCCTGATGGTGTGTGAAGTTAGTGAGCCAAATGGAGTTGTTCTCCCACAAGAACCACTCGGCTGATCCTTCTTCAATATGCCCTTCACCAACATGCAGTGTTTCCTTGATTGAATTAGCTCTCACACCAATATTTGCGTCTAGAGCCTTTGCATTGAGGGCTATCTGAAAACGGCTGTGGCGCTGAAGTTGCCTGTGAATGTGGAGTTGGTGGCATGTGAAACCCGCATGTGGAGCATTCGTTTGTGTGGGATGCTCTACCAGGTTCATGTCAGTCCTAGCCATACAAAGGGCACTAAGCATAGAGTGTGAAAACTGAGTTTCCTTGAGAGCTGCTTGGAAGCCTGATGGTGTGTGAAGTTAGTGAGCCAAATGGAGTTGTTCTCCCACAAGAACCACTCGGCTGATCCTTCTTCAATATGCCCTTCACCAACATGCAGTGTTTCCTTGATTGAATTAGCTCTCACACCAATATTTGCGTCTAGAGCCTTTGCATTGAGGGCTATCTGAAAACGGCTGTGGCACTGAAGTTGCCTGTGAATGTGGAGTTGGTGGCATGTGAAACCCGCATGTGGAGCATTCGTTTGTGTGGGATGCTGACCAAGCTTCATTTCAGTCCTAGGCACACAAAGAGCACTAAGCATAGAGTGTGAAAACTGAGTTTCCTTGAGAGCTGCTTGGAAGCCTGATGGTGTGTGAAGTTAGTGAGCCAAATGGAGTTGTTCTCCCACAAGAACCACTCGGCTGATCCTTCTTCAATATGCCCTTCACCAACATGCAGTGTTTCCTTGATTGAATTAGCTCTCACACCAATATTTGCGTCTAGAGCCTTTGCATTGAGGGCTATCTGAAAACGGCTGTGGCGCTGAAGTTGCCTGTGAATGTGGAGTTGGTGGCATGTGAAACCCGCATGTGGAGCATTCGTTTGTGTGGGATGCTCTACCAGGTTCATTTCAGTCCTAGCCATACAAAGGGCACTAAGCATAGAGTGTGAAAACTGAGTTTCCTTGAGAGCTGCTTGGAAGCCTGATGGTGTGTGAAGTTAGTGAGCCAAATGGAGTTGTTCTCCCACAAGAACCACTCGGCTGATCCTTCTTCAATATGCCCTTCACCAACATGCAGTGTTTCCTTGATTGAATTAGCTCTCACACCAATATTTGCGTCTAGAGCCTTTGCATTGAGGGCTATCTGAAAACGGCTGTGGCGCTGAAGTTGCCTGTGAATGTGGAGTTGGTGGCATGTGAAACCCGCATGTGGAGCATTCGTTTGTGTGGGATGCTGACCAAGCTTCATTTCAGTCCTAGGCACACAAAGAGCACTAAGCATAGAGTGTGAAAACTGAGTTTCCTTGAGAGCTGCTTGGAAGCCTGATGGTGTGTGAAGTTAGTGAGCCAAATGGAGTTGTTCTCCCACAAGAACCACTCGGCTGATCCTTCTTCAATATGCCCTTCACCAACATGCAGTGTTTCCTTGATTGATTTAGCTCTCACACCAATATTTGCGTCTAGAGCCTTTGCATTGAGGGCTATCTGAAAACGGCTGTGGCGCTGAAGTTGCCTGTGAATGTGGAGTTGGTGGCATGTGAAACCCGCATGTGGAGCATTCGTTTGTGTGGGATGCTCTACCAGGTTCATTTCAGTCCTAGCCATACAAAGGGCACTAAGCATAGAGTGTGAAAACTGAGTTTCCTTGAGAGCTGCTTGGAAGCCTGATGGTGTGTGAATTTAGTGAGCCAAATGGAGTTGTTCTCCCACAAGAACCACTCGGCTGATCCTTCTTCAATATGCCCTTCACCAACATGCAGTGTTTCCTTGATTGAATTAGCTCTCACACCAATATTTGCGTCTAGAGCCTTTGCATTGAGGGCTATGTGAAAATGGCTGTGGCGCTGAAGTTGCCTGTGAATGTGGAGTTGGTGGCATGTGAAACCCGCATGTGGAGCATTCGTTTGTGTGGGATGCTCTACCAGGTTCATTCCTAGATAATGCACTCAAAGGGCACTAAGCATAGAGTGTGAAAACTGAGTTTCCTTGAGAGCTGCTTGGAAGCCTGATGGTGTGTGAAGTTAGTGAGCCAAATGGAGTTGTTCTCCCACAAGAACCACTCGGCTGATCCTTCTTCAATATGCCCTTCACCAACATGCAGTGTTTCCTTGATTGAATTAGCTCTCACACCAATATTTGCGTCTAGAGCCTTTGCATTGAGGGCTATCTGAAAACGGCTGTGGCGCTGAAGTTGCCTGTGAATGTGGAGTTGGTGGCATGTGAAACCCGCATGTGGAGCATTCGTTTGTGTGGGATGCTCTACCAGGTTCATTTCAGTCCTAGCCATACAAAGGGCATTAAGCATAGAGTGTGAAAACTGAGTTTCCTTGAGAGCTGCTTGGAAGCCTGATGGTGTGTTTAGTTAGTGAGCCAAATGGAGTAGTTCTCCCACAAGAACCACTCGGCTGATCCTTCTTCAATATGCCCTTCACCAACATGCAGTGTTTCCTTGATTGAATTAGCTCTCACACCAATATTTGCGTCTAGAGCCTTTGCATTGAGGGCTATCTGAAAACGGCTGTGGCGCTGAAGTTGCCTGTGAATGTGGAGTTGGTGGCATGTGAAACCCGCATGTGGAGCATTCGTTTGTGTGGGATGCTCTACCAGGTTCATTCCTAGATAATGCACTCAAAGGGCACTAAGCATAGAGTGTGAAAACTGAGTTTCCTTGAGAGCTGCTTGGAAGCCTGATGGTGTGTGAAGTTAGTGAGCCAAATGGAGTTGTTCTCGCACAAGAACCACTCGGCTGATCCTTCTTCAATATGCCCTTCACCAACATGCAGTGTTTCCTTGATTGAATTAGCTCTCACACCAATATTTGCGGCTAGAGCCTTTGCATTGAGGGCTATCTGAAAACGGCTGTGGCGCTGAAGTTGCCTGTGAATGTGGAGTTGTTGGCATGTGAAACCCGCATGTGGAGCATTCGTTTGTGTGGGATGCTCTACCAGGTTCATTTCAGTCCTAGCCATACAAAGGGCACTAAGCATAGAGTGTGAAAACTGAGTTTCCTTGAGAGCTGCTTGGAAGCCTGATGGTGTGTGAAGTTAGTGAGCCAAATGGAGTTGTTCTCCCACAAGAACCACTCGGCTGATCCTTCTTCAATATGCCCTTCACCAACATGCAGTGTTTCCTTGATTGAATTAGCTCTCACACCAATATTTGCGTCTAGAGCCTTTGCATTGAGGGCTATCTGAAATCGGCTGTGGCGCTGAAGTTGCCTGTGAATGTGGAGTTGGTGGCATGTGAAACCCGAATGTGGAGCATTCGTTTGTGTGGGATGCTTTACCAGGTTCATTTCAGTCCTAGCCATACAAAGGGCACTAAGCATAGAGTGTGAAAACTGAGTTTCCTTGATATCTGCTTGGAAGCCTGATGGTGTGTGAAGCTAGTGAGCCAAATGGAGTTGTTCTCCCACAAGAACCACTCGGCTGATCCTTCTTCAATATGCCCTTCACCAACATGCAGTGTTTCCTTGATTGAATTAGCTCTCACACCAATATTTGCGTCTAGAGCCTTTGCATTGAGGGCTATCTGAAAACGGCTGTGGCGCTGAAGTTGCCTGTGAATGTGGAGTTGGTGGCATGTGAAACCCGCACGTGGAGCATTCGTTTGTGTGGGATGCTCTACCAGGTTCATTTCAGTCCTAGCCATACAAAGTGCACTAAGCATAGAGTGTGAAAACTGAGTTTCCTTGAGAGCTGCTTGGAAGCCTGATGGTGTGTGAAGTTAGTGAGCCAAATGGAGTTGTTCTCCCACAAGAACCACTCGGCTGATCCTTCTTCAATATGCCCTTCACCAACATGCACTGTTTCCTTGATTGAATTAGCTCTCACACCAATATTTGCGTCTAGAGCCTTTGCATTGAGGGCTATCTGAAAACGGCTGTGGCGCTGAAGTTGCCTGTGAATGTGGAGTTGGTGGCATGTGAAACCCGCATGTGGAGCATTCGTTTGTGTGGGATGCTGACCAAGCTTCATTTCAGTCCTACCCATACAAAGGGCACTAAGCATAGAGTGTGAAAACTGAGTTTCCTTGAGAGCTGCTTGGAAGCCTGATGGTGTGTGAAGTTAGTGAGCCAATTGGAGTTGTTCTCCCACAAGAACCACTCGACTGATCCTTCTTCAATATGCCCTTCACCAACATGCAGTGTTTCCTTGATTGAAATAGCTCTCACACCAATATTTGCGTCTAGTGCCTTTGCATTGAGGGCTATCTGAAAACGGCTGTGGCGCTGAAGTTGCCTGTGAATGTGGAGTTGGTGGCATGTGAAACCCGCATGTGGAGCATTCGTTTGTGTGGGATGCTCTACCAGGTTCATTTCAGTCCTAGCCATACAAAGGGCACTAAGCATAGAGTGTGAAAACTGAGTTTCCTTGAGAGCTGCTTGGAAGCCTGATGGTGTGTGAAGCTAGTGAGCCAAATGGAGTTGTTCTCCCACAAGAACCACTCGGCTGATCCTTCTTCAATATGCCCTTCACCAACATGCAGTGTTTCCTTGATTGAATTAGCTCTCACACCAATATTTGCGTCTAGAGCCTTTGCATTGAGGGCTATCTGAAAACGGCTGTGGCACTGAAGTTGCCTGTGAATGTGGAGTTGTTGGCATGTGAAACCCGCATGTGGAGCATTCGTTTGTGTGGGATGCTCTACCAGGTTCATTTCAGTCCTAGCCATACAAAGGGCACTAAGCATAGAGTGTGAAAACTGAGTTTCCTTAAGAGCTGCTTGGAAGCCTGATGGTGTGTGATGTTAGTGAGCCAAATGGAGTTGTTCTCGCACAAGAACCACTCGGCTGATCCTTCTTCAATATGCCCTTCACCAACATGCAGTGTTTCCTTGATTGAATTAGCTCTCACACCAATATTTGCGTCTAGAGCCTTTGCATTGAGGGCTATCTGAAAACGGCTGTGGCGCTGAAGTTGCCTGTGAATGTGGAGTTGGTGGCATGTGAAACCCGCATGTGGAGCATTCGTTTGTGTGGGATGCTCTACCAGGATCATTCCTAGATAATGCACTCAAAGGGCACTAAGCATAGAGTGTGAAAACTGAGTTTCCTTGAGAGCTGCTTGGAAGCCTGATGGTGTGTGAAGTTAGTGAGCCAAATGGAGTTGTTCTCCCACAAGAACCACTCGACTGATCCTTCTTCAATATGCCCTTCACCAACATGCAGTGTTTCCTTGATTGAATTAGCTCTCACACCAATATTTGCGTCTAGAGCCTTTGCATTGAGGGCTATCTCAAAACGGCTGTGGCGCTGAAGTTGCCTGTGAATGTGGAGTTGGGGGCATGTGAAACCCGCATGTGGAGCATTCATTTGTGTGGGATGCTCTACCAGGTTCATTCCTAGATAATGCATTCAAAGGGCACTAAGCATAGAGTGTGAAAACTGAGTTTCCTTGAGAGCTGCTTGGAAGCCTGATGGTGTGTGAAGTTAGTGAGCCAAATGGAGTTGTTCTCCCACAAGAACCACTCGGCTGATCCTTCTTCAATATGCCCTTCACCAACATGCAGTGTTTCCTTGATTGAATTAGGTCTCACACCAATATTTGCGTCTAGTGCCTTTGCATTGAGGGCTATCTGAAAACGGCTGTGGCGCTGAAGTTGCCTGTGAATGTGGAGTTGGTGGCATGTGAAACCCGCATGTGGAGCATTCGTTTGTGTGGGATGCTTTACCAGGTTCATTTCAGTCTTAGCCATACAAAGGGCACTAAGCATAGAGTGTGAAAACTGAGTTTCCTTGAGAGCTGCTTGGAAGCCTGATGGTGTGTGAAGTTAGTGAGCCAAATGGAGTTGTTCTCCCACAAGAACCACTCGGCTGATCCTTCTTCAATATGCCCTTCACCAACATGCAGTGTTTCCTTGATTGAATTAGCTCTCACACCAATATTTGCGTCTAGAGCCTTTGCATTGAGGGCTATCTGAAAACGGCTGTGGCGCTGAAGTTGCCTGTGAATGTGGAGTTGGTGGCATGTGAAACCCGCATGTGGAGCATTCGTTTGTGTGGGATGCTCTACCAGGTTCATTTCAGTCCTAGCCATACAAAGGGCACTAAGCATAGAGTGTGAAAACTGAGTTTCCTTGAGAGCTGCTTGGAAGCCTGATGGTGTGTGAAGTTAGTGAGCCAAATGGAGTTGTTCTCCCACAAGAACCACTCGGCTGATCCTTCTTCAATATGCCCTTCACCAACATGCAGTGTTTCCTTGATTGAATTAGCTCTCACACCAATATTTGCGTCTAGAGCCTTTGCATTGAGGGCTATCTGAAAACGGCTGTGGCGCTGAAGTTGCCTGTGAATGTGGAGTTGGTGGCATGTGAAACCCGCATGTGGAGCATTCATTTGTGTGGGATGCTCTACCAGGTTCATTCCTAGATAATGCATTCAAAGGGCACTAAGCATAGAGTGTGAAAACTGAGTTTCCTTGAGAGCTGCTTGGAAGCCTGATGGTGTGTGAAGTTAGTGAGCCAAATGGAGTTGTTCTCCCACAAGAACCACTCGGCTGATCCTTCTTCAATATGCCCTTCACCAACATGCAGTGTTTCCTTGATTGAATTAGCTCTCACACCAATATTTGCGTCTAGAGCCTTTGCATTGAGGGCTATCTGAAAACGGCTGTGGCGCTGAAGTTGCCTGTGAATGTGGAGTTGGTGGCATGTGAAACCCGCATGTGGAGCATTCGTTTGTGTGGGATGCTGACCAAGCTTCATTTCAGTCCTACCCATACAAAGGGCACTAAGCATAGAGTGTGAAAACTGAGTTTCCTTGAGAGCTGCTTGGAAGCCTGATGGTGTGTGAAGTTAGTGAGCCAATTGGAGTTGTTCTCCCACAAGAACCACTCGACTGATCCTTCTTCAATATGCCCTTCACCAACATGCAGTGTTTCCTTGATTGAAATAGCTCTCACACCAATATTTGCGTCTAGTGCCTTTGCATTGAGGGCTATCTGAAAACGGCTGTGGCGCTGAAGTTGCCTGTGAATGTGGAGTTGGTGGCATGTGAAACCCGCATGTGGAGCATTCGTTTGTGTGGGATGCTGACCAAGCTTCATTTCAGTCCTACCCATACAAAGGGCACTAAGCATAGAGTGTGAAAACTGAGTTTCCTTGAGAGCTGCTTGGAAGCCTGATGGTGTGTGAAGTTAGTGAGCCAAATGGAGTTGTTCTCCCACAAGAACCACTCGACTGATCCTTCTTCAATATGCCCTTCACCAACATGCAGTGTTTCCTTGATTGAAATAGCTCTCACACCAATATTTGCGTCTAGTGCCTTTGCATTGAGGGCTATCTGAAAACGGCTGTGGCGCTGAAGTTGCCTGTGAATGTGGAGTTGGTGGCATGTGAAACCCGCATGTGGAGCATTCGTTTGTGTGGGATGCTGAGCAAGCTTCATTTCAGTCCTAGCCATACAAAGGGCACTAAGCATAGAGTGTGAAAACTGAGTTTCCTTGAGAGCTGCTTGGAAGCCTGATGGTGTGTGAAGCTAGTGAGCCAAATGGAGTTGTTCTCCCACAAGAACCACTCGGCTGATCCTTCTTCAATATGCCCTTCACCAACATGCAGTGTTTCCTTGATTGAATTAGCTCTCACACCAATATTTGCGTCTAGAGCCTTTGCATTGAGGGCTATCTGAAAACGGCTGTGGCACTGAAGTTGCCTGTGAATGTGGAGTTGTTGGCATGTGAAACCCGCATGTGGAGCATTCGTTTGTGTGGGATGCTCTACCAGGTTCATTTCAGTCCTAGCCATACAAAGGGCACTAAGCATAGAGTGTGAAAACTGAGTTTCCTTAAGAGCTGCTTGGAAGCCTGATGGTGTGTGATGTTAGTGAGCCAAATGGAGTTGTTCTCCCACAAGAACCACTCGGCTGATCCTTCTTCAATATGCCCTTCACCAACATGCAGTGTTTCCTTGATTGAATTAGCTATCACACCAATATTTGCGTCTAGAGCCTTTGCATTGAGGGCTATCTGAAAACGGCTGTGGCGCTGAAGTTGCCTGTGAATGTGGAGTTGGTGGCATGTGAAACCCGCATGTGGAGCATTCGTTTGTGTGGGATGCTCTACCAGGATCATTCCTAGATAATGCACTCAAAGGGCACTAAGCATAGAGTGTGAAAACTGAGTTTCCTTGAGAGCTGCTTGGAAGCCTGATGGTGTGTGAAGTTAGTGAGCCAAATGGAGTTGTTCTCCCACAAGAACCACTCGACTGATCCTTCTTCAATATGCCCTTCACCAACATGCAGTGTTTCCTTGATTGAATTAGCTCTCACACCAATATTTGCGTCTAGAGCCTTTGCATTGAGGGCTATCTCAAAATGGCTGTGGCGCTGAAGTTGCCTGTGAATGTGGAGTTGGTGGCATGTGAAACCCGCATGTGGAGCATTCATTTGTGTGGGATGCTCTACCAGGTTCATTCCTAGATAATGCATTCAAAGGGCACTAAGCATAGAGTGTGAAAACTGAGTTTCCTTGAGAGCTGCTTGGAAGCCTGATGGTGTGTGAAGTTAGTGAGCCAAATGGAGTTGTTCTCCCACAAGAACCACTCGGCTGATCCTTCTTCAATATGCCCTTCACCAACATGCAGTGTTTCCTTGATTGAATTAGCTCTCACACCAATATTTGCGTCTAGTGCCTTTGCATTGAGGGCTATCTGAAAACGGCTGTGGCGCTGAAGTTGCCTGTGAATGTGGAGTTGGTGGCATGTGAAACCCGCATGTGGAGCATTCGTTTGTGTGGGATGCTCTACCAGGTTCATTTCAGTCCTAGCCATACAAAGGGCACTAAGCATAGAGTGTGAAAACTGAGTTTCCTTGAGAGCTGCTTGGAAGCCTGATGGTGTGTGAAGTTAGTGAGCCAAATGGAGTTGTTCTCCCACAAGAACCACTCGGCTGATCCTTCTTCAATATGCCCTTCACCAACATGCAGTGTTTCCTTGATTGAATTAGCTCTCACACCAATATTTGCGTCTAGAGCCTTTGCATTGAGGGCTATCTGAAAACGGCTGTGGCGCTGAAGTTGCCTGTGAATGTTGAGTTGGTGGCATGTGAAACCCGCATGTGGAGCATTCGTTTGTGTGGGATGCTCTACCAGGTTCATTTCAGTCCTAGCCATACAAAGGGCACTAAGCATAGAGTGTGAAAACTGAGTTTCCTTGAGAGCTGCTTGGAAGCCTGATGGTGTGTGAAGTTAGTGAGCCAAATGGAGTTGTTCTCCCACAAGAACCACTCGGCTGATCCTTCTTCAATATGCCCTTCACCAACATGCAGTGTTTCCTTGATTGAATTAGCTCTCACACCAATATTTGCGTCTAGAGCCTTTGCATTGAGGGCTATCTGAAAACGGCTGTGGCGCTGAAGTTGCCTGTGAATGTGGAGTTGGTGGCATGTGAAACCCGCATGTGGAGCATTCGTTTGTGTGGGATGCTCTACCAGGTTCATTCCTAGATAATGCACTCAAAGGGCACTAAGCATAGAGTGTGAAAACTGAGTTTCCTTGAGAGCTGCTTGGAAGCCTGATGGTGTGTGAAGTTAGTGAGCCAAATGGAGTTGTTCTCCCACAAGAACCACTCGACTGATCCTTCTTCAATATGCCCTTCACCAACATGCAGTGTTTCCTTGATTGAATTAGCTCTCACACCAATATTTGCGTCTAGAGCCTTTGCATTGAGGGCTATCTGAAAACGGCTGTGGCGCTGAAGTTGCCTGTGAATGTGGAGTTGGTGGCATGTGAAACCCGCATGTGGAGCATTCGTTTGTGTGGGATTCTCTACCAGGTTCATTTCAGTCCTAGCCATACAAAGGGCACTAAGCATAGAGTGTGAAAACTGAGTTTCCTTGAGAGCTGCTTGGAAGCCTGATGGTGTGTGAAGCTAGTGAGCCAAATGGAGTTGTTCTCCCACAAGAACCACTCGGCTGATCCTTCTTCAATATGCCCTTCACCAACATGCAGTGTTTCCTTGATTGAATTAGCTCTCACACCAATATTTGCGTCTAGTGCCTTTGCATTGAGGGCTATCTGAAAACGGCTGTGGCGCTGATGTTGCCTGTGAATGTGGAGTTGGTGGCATGTGAAACCCGCATGTGGAGCATTCATTTGTGTGGGATGCTCTACGAGGTTCATTTCAGTCCTAGCCATACAAAGGGCACTAAGCATAGAGTGTGAAAACTGAGTTTCCTTGAGAGATGCTTGGAAGCCTGATGGTGTGTGAAGCTAGTGAGCCAAATGGAGTTGTTCTCCCACAAGAACCACTCTGCTGATCCTTCTTCAATATGCCCTTCACCAACATGCAGTGTTTCCTTGATTGAATTAGCTCTCACACCAATATTTGCGTCTAGAGCCTTTGCATTGAGGGCTATCTGAAAACGGCTGTGGCGCTGAAGTTGCCTGTGAATGTGGAGTTGGTGGCATGTGAAACCCGCATGTGGAGCATTCGTTTGTGTGGGATGCTCTACCAGGTTCATTTCAGTCCTAGCCATACAAAGGGCACTAAGCATAGAGTGTGAAAACTGAGTTTCCTTGAGAGCTGCTTGGAAGCCTGATGGTGTGTGAAGTTAGTGAGCCAAATGGAGTTGTTCTCCCACAAGAACCACTCGGCTGATCCTTCTTCAATATGCCCTTCACCAACATGCAGTGTTTCCTTGATTGAATTAGCTCTCACACCAATATTTGCGTCTAGAGCCTTTGCATTGAGGGCTATCTGAAAACGGCTGTGGCGCTGAAGTTGCCTGTGAATGTGGAGTTGGTGGCATGTGAAACCCGCATGTGGAGCATTCGTTTGTGTGGGATGCTCTACCAGGTTCATTCCTAGATAATGCACTCAAAGGGCACTAAGCATAGAGTGTGAAAACTGAGTTTCCTTGAGAGCTGCTTGGAAGCCTGATGGTGTGTGAAGTTAGTGAGCCAAATGGAGTTGTTCTCCCACAAGAACCACTCGACTGATCCTTCTTCAATATGCCCTTCACCAACATGCAGTGTTTCCTTGATTGAATTAGCTCTCACACCAATATTTGCGTCTAGAGCCTTTGCATTGAGGGCTATGTGAAAACGGCTGTGGCGCTGAAGTTGCCTGTGAATGTGGAGTTGGTGGCATGTGAAACCCGCATGTGGAGCATTCGTTTGTGTGGGATGCTGACCAAGCTTCATTTCAGTCCTACCCATACAAAGGGCACTAAGCATAGAGTGTGAAAACTGAGTTTCCTTGAGAGCTGCTTGGAAGCCTGATGTTGTGTGAAGCTAGTGAGCCAAATGGAGTTGTTCTCCCACAAGAACCACTCGGCTGATCCTTCTTCAATATGCCCTTCACCAACATGCAGTGTTTCCTTGATTGAATTAGCTCTCACACCAATATTTGCGTCTAGTGCCTTTGCATTGAGGGCTATCTGAAAACGGCTGTGGCGCTGATGTTGCCTGTGAATGTGGAGTTGGTGGCATGTGAAACCCGCATGTGGAGCATTTCGTTTGTGTGGGATGCTCTACGAGGTTCATTTCAGTCCTAGCCATACAAAGGGCACTAAGCATAGAGTGTGAAAACTGAGTTTCCTTGAGATCTGCTTGGAAGCCTGATGGTGTGTGAAGCTAGTGAGCCAAATGGAGTTGTTCTCCCACAAGAACCACTCTGCTGATCCTTCTTCAATATGCCCTTCACCAACATGCAGTGTTTCCTTGATTGAATTAGCTCTCACACCAATATTTGCGTCTAGAGCCTTTGCATTGAGGGCTATCTGAAAACGGCTGTGGCGCTGAAGTTGCCTGTGAATGTGGAGTTGGTGGCATGTGAAACCCGCATGTGGAGCATTCGTTTGTGTGGGATGCTCTACCAGGTTCATTTCAGTCCTAGCCATACAAAGGGCACTAAGCATAGAGTGTGAAAACTGAGTTTCCTTGAGAGCTGCTTGGAAGCCTGATGGTGTGTGAAGTTAGTGAGCCAAATGGAGTTGTTCTCCCACAAGAACCACTCGGCTGATCCTTCTTCAATATGCCCTTCACCAACATGCAGTGTTTCCTTGATTGAATTAGCTCTCACACCAATATTTGCGTCTAGAGCCTTTGCATTGAGGGCTATCTGAAAACGGCTGTGGCGCTGAAGTTGCCTGTGAATGTGGAGTTGGTGGCATGTGAAACCCGCATGTGGAGCATTCGTTTGTGTGGGATGCTCTACCAGGTTCATTCCTAGATAATGCACTCAAAGGGCACTAAGCATAGAGTGTGAAAACTGAGTTTCCTTGAGAGCTGCTTGGAAGCCTGATGGTGTGTGAAGTTAGTGAGCCAAATGGAGTTGTTCTCCCACAAGAACCACTCGACTGATCCTTCTTCAATATGCCCTTCACCAACATGCAGTGTTTCCTTGATTGAATTAGCTCTCACACCAATATTTGCGTCTAGAGCCTTTGCATTGAGGGCTATCTGAAAACGGCTGTGGCGCTGAAGTTGCCTGTGAATGTGGAGTTGGTGGCATGTGAAACCCGCATGTGGAGCATTCATTTGTGTGGGATGCTCTACCAGGTTCATTCCTAGATAATGCATTCAAAGGGCACTAAGCATAGAGTGTGAAAACTGAGTTTCCTTGAGAGCTGCTTGGAAGCCTGATGGTGTGTGAAGTTAGTGAGCCAAATGGAGTTGTTCTCCCACAAGAACCACTCGGCTGATCCTTCTTCAATATGCCCTTCACCAACATGCAGTGTTTCCTTGATTGAATTAGCTCTCACACCAATATTTGCGTCTAGTGCCTTTGCATTGAGGGCTATCTGAAAACGGCTGTGGCGCTGAAGTTGCCTGTGAATGTGGAGTTGGTGGCATGTGAAACCCGCATGTGGAGCATTCGTTTGTGTGGGATGCTTTACCAGGTTCATTTCAGTCATAGCCATACAAAGGGCACTAAGCATAGAGTGTGAAAACTGAGTTTCCTTGAGAGCTGCTTGGAAGCCTGATGGTGTGTGAAGTTAGTGAGCCAAATGGAGTTGTTCTCCCACAAGAACCACTCGGCTGATCCTTCTTCAATATGCCCTTCACCAACATGCAGTGTTTCCTTGATTGAATTAGCTCTCACACCAATATTTGCGTCTAGAGCCTTTGCATTGAGGGCTATGTGAAAACGGCTGTGGCGCTGAAGTTGCCTGTGAATGTGGAGTTGTTGGCATGTGAAACCCGCATGTGGAGCATTCGTTTGTGTGGGATGCTCTACCAGGTTCATTTCAGTCCTAGCCATACAAAGGGCACTAAGCATAGAGTGTGAAAACTGAGTTTCCTTGAGAGCTGCTTGGAAGCCTGATGGTGTGTGAAGTTAGTGAGCCAAATGGAGTTGTTCTCCCACAAGAACCACTCGGCTGATCCTTCTTCAATATGCCCTTCACCAACATGCAGTGTTTCCTTGATTGAATTAGCTCTCACACCAATATTTGCGTCGAGAGCCTTTGCATTGAGGGCTATCTGAAAACGGCTGTGGCGCTGAAGTTGCCTGTGAATGTTGAGTTGGTGGCATGTGAAACCCGCATGTGGAGCATTCATTTGTGTGGGATGCTCTACCAGGTTCATTCCTAGATAATGCATTCAAAGGGCACTAAGCATAGAGTGTGAAAACTGAGTTTCCTTGAGAGCTGCTTGGAAGCCTGATGGTGTGTGAAGTTAGTGAGCCAAATGGAGTTGTTCTCCCACAAGAACCACTCGGCTGATCCTTCTTCAATATGCCCTTCACCAACATGCAGTGTTTCCTTGATTGAATTAGCTCTCACACCAATATTTGCGTCTAGAGCCTTTGCATTGAGGGCTATCTGAAAACGGCTGTGGCGCTGAAGTTGCCTGTGAATGTGGAGTTGGTGGCATGTGAAACCCGCATGTGGAGCATTCGTTTGTGTGGGATGCTCTACCAGGTTCATTCCTAGATAATGCACTCAAAGGGCACTAAACATAGAGTGTGAAAACTGAGTTTCCTTGAGAGCTGCTTGGAAGCCTGATGGTGTGTGAAGTTAGTGAGCCAAATGGAGTTGTTCTCCCACAAGAACCACTCGACTGATCCTTCTTCAATATGCCCTTCACCAACATGCAGTGTTTCCTTGATTGAATTAGCTCTCACACCAATATTTGCGTCTAGAGCCTTTGCATTGAGGGCTATCTGAAAACGGCTGTGGCGCTGAAGTTGCCTGTGAATGTGGAGTTGGTGGCATGTGAAACCCGCATGTGGAGCATTCGTTTGTGTGGGATGCTGACCAAGCTTCATTTCAGTCCTACCCATACAAAGGGCACTAAGCATAGAGTGTGAAAACTGAGTTTCCTTGAGAGCTGCTTGGAAGCCTGATGGTGTGTGAAGTTAGTGAGCCAAATGGAGTTGTTCTCCCACAAGAACCACTCGGCTGATCCTTCTTCAATATGCCCTTCACCAACATGCAGTGTTTCCTTGATTGAATTAGCTCTCACACCAATATTTGCGTCTAGTGCCTTTGCATTGAGGGCTATCTGAAAACGGCTGTGGCGCTGATGTTGCCTGTGAATGTGGAGTTGGTGGCATGTGAAACCCGCATGTGGAGCATTCGTTTGTGTGGGATGCTCTACGAGGTTCATTTCAGTCCTAGCCATACAAAGGGCACTAAGCATAGAGTGTGAAAACTGAGTTTCCTTGAGATCTGCTTGGAAGCCTGATGGTGTGTGAAGCTAGTGAGCCAAATGGAGTTGTTCTCCCACAAGAACCACTCTGCTGATCCTTCTTCAATATGCCCTTCACCAACATGCAGTGTTTCCTTGATTGAATTAGCTCTCACACCAATATTTGCGTCTAGAGCCTTTGCATTGAGGGCTATCTGAAAACGGCTGTGGCGCTGAAGTTGCCTGTGAATGTGGAGTTGGTGGCATGTGAAACCCGCATGTGGAGCATTCGTTTGTGTGGGATGCTCTACCAGGTTCATTTCAGTCCTAGCCATACAAAGGGCACTAAGCATAGAGTGTGAAAACTGAGTTTCCTTGAGAGCTGCTTGGAAGCCTGATGGTGTGTGAAGTTAGTGAGCCAAATGGAGTTGTTCTCCCACAAGAACCACTCGGCTGATCCTTCTTCAATATGCCCTTCACCAACATGCAGTGTTTCCTTGATTGAATTAGCTCTCACACCAATATTTGCGTCTAGAGCCTTTGCATTGAGGGCTATCTGAAAACGGCTGTGGCGCTGAAGTTGCCTGTGAATGTGGAGTTGGTGGCATGTGAAACCCGCATGTGGAGCATTCGTTTGTGTGGGATGCTCTACCAGGTTCATTCCTAGATAATGCACTCAAAGGGCACTAAGCATAGAGTGTGAAAACTGAGTTTCCTTGAGAGCTGCTTGGAAGCCTGATGGTGTGTGAAGTTAGTGAGCCAAATGGAGTTGTTCTCCCACAAGAACCACTCGGCTGATCCTTCTTCAATATGCCCTTCACCAACATGCAGTGTTTCCTTGATTGAATTAGCTCTCACACCAATATTTGCGTCTAGAGCCTTTGCATTGAGGGCTATCTCAAAACGGCTGTGGCGCTGAAGTTGCCTGTGAATGTGGAGTTGTTGGCATGTGAAACCCGCATGTGGAGCATTCGTTTGTGTGGGATGCTGACCAAGCTTCATTTCAGTCCTACCCATACAAAGGGCACTAAGCATAGAGTGTGAAAACTGAGTTTCCTTGAGAGCTGCTTGGAAGCCTGATGGTGTGTGAAGTTAGTGAGCCAAATGGAGTTGTTCTCCCAACAAGAACCACTCGGATGATCCTTCTTCAATATGCCCTTCACCAACATGCAGTGTTTCCTTGATTGAATTAGCTCTCACACCAATATTTGCGTCTAGTGCCTTTGCATTGAGGGCTATCTGAAAACGGCTGTGGCGCTGAAGTTGCCTGTGAATGTGGAGTTGGTGGCATGTGAAACCCGCATATGGAGCATTCGTTTGTGTGGGATGCTTTACGAGGTTCATTTCAGTCCTAGCCATACAAAGGGCACTAAGCATAGAGTGCGAAAACTGAGTTTCCTTGAGATCTGCTTGGAAGCCTGATGGTGTGTGAAGCTAGTGAGCCAAATGGAGTTGTTCTCCCACAAGAACCACTCGGCTGATCCTTCTTCAATATGCCCTTCACCAACATGCAGTGTTTCCTTGATTGAATTAGCTCTCACACCAATATTTGCGTCTAGAGCCTTTGCATTGAGGGCTATCTGAAAACGGCTGTGGCGCTGAAGTTGCCTGTGAATGTGGAGTTGGTGGCATGTGAAACCCGCATGTGGAGCATTCGTTTGTGTGGGATGCTCTACCAGGTTCATTTCAGTCCTAGCCATACAAAGGGCACTAAGCATAGAGTGTGAAAACTGAGTTTCCTTGAGAGCTGCTTGGAAGCCTGATGGTGTGTGAAGTTAGTGAGCCAAATGGAGTTGTTCTCGCACAAGAACCACTCGGCTGATCCTTCTTCAATATGCCCTTCACCAACATGCAGTGTTTCCTTTATTGAATTAGCTCTCACACCAATATTTGCGTCTAGAGCCTTTGCATTGAGGGCTATCTGAAAACGGCTGTGGCGCTGAAGTTGCCTGTGAATGTGGAGTTGGTGGCATGTGAAACCCGCATGTGGAGCATTCGTTTGTGTGGGATGCTCTACCAGGTTCATTTCAGTCCTAGCCATACAAAGGGCACTAAGCATAGAGTGTGAAAACTGAGTTTCCTTGAGAGCTGCTTGGAAGCCTGATGGTGTGTGAAGTTAGTGAGCCAAATGGAGTTGTTCTCCCACAAGAACCACTCGGCTGATCCTTCTTCAATATGCCCTTCACCAACATGCAGTGTTTCCTTGATTGAATTAGCTCTCACACCAATATTTGCGTCTAGAGCCTTTGCATTGAGGGCTATCTGAAAACGGCTGTGGCGCTGAAGTTGCCTGTGAATATGGACTTGGTGGCATGTGAAACCCGCATGTGGAGCATTCGTTTGTGATGGATTCTCTACCAGGTTCATTCCTAGATAATGCATTCAATGGGCACTAAGCATAGAGTGTGAAAACTGAGTTTCCTTGAGAGCTGCTTGGAAGCCTGATGGTGTGTGACGTTAGTGAGCCAAATGGAGTTGTTCTCGCACAAGAACCACTCGGCTGATCCTTCTTCAATATGCCCTTCACCAACATGCAGTGTTTCCTTGATTGAATTAGCTCTCACACCAATATTTGCGTCTAGAGCCTTTGCATTGAGGGCTATCTGAAAACGGCTGTGGCGCTGAAGTTGCCTGTGAATGTGGAGTTGGTGGCATGTGAAACCCGCATGTGGAGCATTCGTTTGTGTGGGATGCTCTACCAGGTTCATTTCAGTCCTAGCCATACAAATGGCACTAAGCATAGAGCGTGAAAACTGAGTTTCCTTGAGAGCTGCTTGGAAGCCTGATGGTGTGTGAAGTTAGTGAGCCAAATGGAGTTGTTCTCCCACAAGAACCACTCGGCTGATCCTTCTTCAATATGCCCTTCACCAACATGCAGTGTTTCCTTGATTGAATTAGCTCTCACACCAATATTTGCGTCTAGAGCCTTTGCATTGAGGGCTATCTGATAACGGCTGTGGCGCTGAAGTTGCCTGTGAATGTGGAGTTGGTGGCATGTGAAACCCGCATGTGGAGCATTCGTTTGTGTGGGATGCTCTACCAGGTTCATTCCTAGATAATGCACTCAAAGGGCACTAAGCATAGAGTGTGAAAACTGAGTTTCCTTGAGAGCTGCTTGGAAGCCTGATGGTGTGTGAAGTTAGTGAGCCAAATGGAGTTGTTCTCCCACAAGAACCACTCGGCTGATCCTTCTTCAATATGCCCTTCACCAACATGCAGTGTTTCCTTGATTGAATTAGCTCTCACACCAATATTTGCGTCTAGAGCCTTTGCATTGAGGGCTATCTCAAAACGGCTGTGGCGCTGAAGTTGCCTGTGAATGTGGAGTTGGTGGCATGTGAAACCCGCATGTGGAGCATTCGTTTGTGTGTGATGCTGACCAAGCTTCATTTCAGTCCTACCCATACAAAGGGCACTAAGCATAGAGTGTGAAAACTGAGTTTCCTTGAGATCTGCTTGGAAGCCTGATTGTGTGTGAAGTTAGTGAGCCAAATGGAGTTGTTCTCCCACAAGAACCACTCGGCTGATCCTTCTTCAATATGCCCTTCACCAACATGCAGTGTTTCCTTGATTGAATTAGCTCTCACACCAATATTTGCGTCTAGAGCCTTTGCATTGAGGGCTATCTGAAAACGGCTGTGGCGCTGAAGTTGCTTGTGAATGTGGAGTTGTTGGCATGTGAAACCCGCATGTGGAGCATTCGTTTGTGTGGGATGCTCTACCAGGTTCATTTCAGTCCTAGCCATACAAAGGGCACTAAGCATAGAGTGTGAAAACTGAGTTTCCTTGAGAGCTGCTTGGAAGCCTGATGGTTTTGTGAAGTTAGTGAGCCAAATGGAGTTGTTCTCCCACAAGAACCACTCGGCTGATCCTTCTTCAATATGCCCTTCACCAACATGCAGTGTTTCCTTGATTGAATTAGCTCTCACACCAATATTTGCGTCTAGAGCCTTTGCATTGAGGGCTATCTGAAAACGGCTGTGGCGCTGAAGTTGCCTGTGAATGTGGAGTTGGTGGCATGTGAAACCCGCATGTGGAGCATTCGTTTGTGTGGGATGCTCTACCAGGTTCATTTCAGTCCTAGCCATACAAAGGGCACTAAGCATAGAGTGTGAAAACTGAGTTTCCTTGAGAGCTGCTTGGAAGCCTGATGGTGTGTGAAGTTAGTGAGCCAAATGGAGTTGTTCTCCCACAAGAACCACTCGGCTGATCCTTCTTCAATATGCCCTTCACCAACATGCAGTGTTTCCTTGATTGAATTAGCTCTCACACCAATATATGCGTCTAGAGCCTTTGCATTGAGGGCTATCTGAAAACGGCTGTGGCGCTGAACTTGCCTGTGAATATGGAGTTGTTGGCATGTGAAACCCGCATGTGGAGCATTCGTTTGTGTGGGATGCTCTACCAGGTTCATTTCAGTCCTAGCCATACAAAGGGCACTAAGCATAGAGTGTGAAAACTGAGTTTCCTTGAGAGCTGCTTGGAAGCCTGATGGTGTGTGAAGTTAGTGAGCCAAATGGAGTTGTTCTCCCACAAGAACCACTCGACTGATCCTTCTTCAATATGCCCTTCACCAACATGCAGTGTTTCCTTGATTGAATTAGCTCTCACACCAATATTTGCGTCTAGTGCCTTTGCATTGAGGGCTATCTGAAAACGGCTGTGGCGCTGAAGTTGCCTGTGAATGTGGAGTTGGTGGCATGTGAAACCCGCATGTGGAGCATTCGTTTGTGTGGGATGCTTTACCAGGTTCATTTCAGTCCTAGCCATACAAAGGGCACTAAGCATAGAGTGTGAAAACTGAGTTTCCTTGATATCTGCTTGGAAGCCTGATGGTGTGTGAAGCTAGTGAGCCAAATGGAGTTGTTCTCCCACAAGAACCACTCGACTGATCCTTCTTCAATATGCCCTTCACCAACATGCAGTGTTTCCTTGATTGAATTAGCTCTCACACCAATATTTGCGTCTAGAGCCTTTGCATTGAGGGCTATGTGAAAACGGCTGTGGCGCTGAAGTTGCCTGTGAATGTGGAGTTGGTGGCATGTGAAACCCGCATGTGGAGCATTCGTTTGTGTGGGATGCTCTACCAGGTTCATTCCTAGATAATGCACTCAAAGGGCACTAAGCATAGAGTGTGAAAACTGAGTTTCCTTGAGAGCTGCTTGGAAGCCTGATGGTGTGTGAAGTTAGTGAGCCAAATGGAGTTGTTCTCCCACAAGAACCACTTGGCTGATCCTTCTTCAATATGCCCTTCACCAACATGCAGTGTTTCCTTGATTGAATTAGCTCTCACACCAATATTTGCGTCTAGAGCCTTTGCATTGAGGGCTATCTGAAAACGGCTGTGGCGCTGAAGTTGCCTGTGAATGTGGAGTTGGTGGCATGTGAAACCCGCATGTGGAGCATTCGTTTGTGTGGGATGCTCTACCAGGTTCATTCCTAGATAATGCATTCAAAGGGCACTAAGCATAGAGTGTGAAAACTGAGTTTCCTTGAGAGCTGCTTGGAAGCCTGATGGTGTGTGAAGTTAGTGAGCCAAATGGAGTTGTTCTCCCACAAGAACCACTCGGCTGATCCTTCTTCAATATGCCCTTCACCAACATGCAGTGTTTCCTTGATTGAATTAGCTCTCACACCAATATTTGCGTCTAGAGCCTTTGCATTGAGGGCTATCTGAAAACGGCTGTGGCGCTGAAGTTGCCTGTGAATGTGGAGTTGGTGGCATGTGAAACCCGCATGTGGAGCATTCGTTTGTGTGGGATGCTCTACCAGGTTCATTTCAGTCCTAGCCATACAAAGGGCACTAAGCATAGAGTGTGAAAACTGAGTTTCCTTGAGAGCTGCTTGGAAGCCTGATGGTGTGTGAAGTTAGTGAGCCAAATGGAGTTGTTCTCCCACAAGAACCACTCGGCTGATCCTTCTTCAATATGCCCTTCACCAACATGCAGTGTTTCCTTGATTGAATTAGCTCTCACACCAATATATGCGTCTAGAGCCTTTGCATTGAGGGCTATCTGAAAACGGCTGTGGCGCTGAACTTGCCTGTGAATATGGAGTTGGTGGCATGTGAAACCCGCATGTGGAGCATTCGTTTGTGTGGGATGCTCTACCAGGTTCATTTCAGTCCTAGCCATACAAAGGGCACTAAGCATAGAGTGTGAAAACTGAGTTTCCTTGAGAGCTGCTTGGAAGCCTGATGGTGTGTGAAGTTAGTGAGCCAAATGGAGTTGTTCTCCCACAAGAACCACTCGACTGATCCTTCTTCAATATGCCCTTCACCAACATGCAGTGTTTCCTTGATTGAATTAGCTCTCACACCAATATTTGCGTCTAGTGCCTTTGCATTGAGGGCTATCTGAAAACGGCTGTGGCGCTGAAGTTGCCTGTGAATGTGGAGTTGGTGGCATGTGAAACCCGCATGTGGAGCATTCGTTTGTGTGGGATGCTTTACCAGGTTCATTTCAGTCCTAGCCATACAAAGGGCACTAAGCATAGAGTGTGAAAACTGAGTTTCCTTGATATCTGCTTGGAAGCCTGATGGTGTGTGAAGCTAGTGAGCCAAATGGAGTTGTTCTCCCACAAGAACCACTCGGCTGATCCTTCTTCAATATGCCCTTCACCAACATGCAGTGTTTCCTTGATTGAATTAGCTCTCACACCAATATTTGCGTCTAGAGCCTTTGCATTGAGGGCTATCTGAAAACGGCTGTGGCGCTGAAGTTGCCTGTGAATGTGGAGTTGGTGGCATGTGAAACCCGCATGTGGAGCATTCGTTTGTGTGGGATGCTCTACCAGGTTCATTTCAGTCCTAGCCATACAAAGGGCACTAAGCATAGAGTGTGAAAACTGAGTTTCCTTGAGAGCTGCTTGGAAGCCTGATGGTGTGTGAAGTTAGTGAGCCAAATGGAGTTGTTCTCCCACAAGAACCACTCGACTGATCCTTCTTCAATATGCCCTTCACCAACATGCAGTGTTTCCTTGATTGAATTAGCTCTCACACCAATATTTGCGTCTACAGCCTTTGCATTGAGGGCTATCTGAAAACGGCTGTGGCACTGAAGTTGCTTGTGAATGTGGAGTTGGTGGCATGTGAAACCCGCATGTGGAGCATTCGTTTGTGTGGGATGCTCTACCAGGTTCATTCCTAGATAATGCATTCAAAGGGCACTAAACATAGAGTGTGAAAACTGAGTTTCCTTGAGAGCTGCTTGGAAGCCTGATGGTGTGTGAAGTTAGTGAGCCAAATGGAGTTGTTCTCCCACAAGAACCACTCGGCTGATCCTTCTTCAATATGCCCTTCACCAACATGCAGTGTTTCCTTGATTGAATTAGCTCTCACACCAATATTTGCGTCTAGAGCCTTTGCATTGAGGGCTATCTGAAAACGGCTGTGGCGCTGAAGTTGCTTCTGAATGTGGAGTTGGTGGCATGTGAAACCCGCATGTGGAGCATTCGTTTGTGTGGGATGCTCTACCAGGTTCATTCCTAGATAATGCATTCAAAGGGCACTAAACATAGAGTGTGAAAACTGAGTTTCCTTGAGAGCTGCTTGGAAGCCTGATGGTGTGTGAAGTTAGTGAGCCAAATGGAGTTGTTCTCCCACAAGAACCACTCGGCTGATCCTTCTTCAATATGCCCTTCACCAACATGCAGTGTTTCCTTGATTGAATTAGCTCTCACACCAATATTTGCGTCTAGAGCCTTTGCATTGAGGGCTATGTGAAAACGGCTGTGGCGCTGAAGTTGCCTGTGAATGTGGAGTTGGTGGCATGTGAAACCCGCATGTGGAGCATTCGTTTGTGTGGGATGCTCTACCAGGTTCATTCCTAGATAATGCACTCAAAGGGCACTAAGCATAGAGTGTGAAAACTGAGTTTCCTTGAGAGCTGCTTGGAAGCCTGATGGTGTGTGAAGTTAGTGAGCCAAATGGAGTTGTTCTCCCACAAGAACCACTCGGCTGATCCTTCTTCAATATGCCCTTCACCAACATGCAGTGTTTCCTTGATTGAATTAGCTCTCACACCAATATTTGCGTCTAGAGCCTTTGCATTGAGAGCTATGTGAAAACGGCTGTGGCGCTGAAGTTGCCTGTGAATGTGGAGTTGGTGGCATGTGAAACCCGCATGTGGAGCTGTAGGAGGACATTGTGACCCGAAAAGGTCAGTGAGCACAGGATTACAGTTGGTTGGACCTTATTGGATATCATTTGCATAAGAACAGTTGAGTGGACAGTATGTATATGAGATCACCTGGTGGAATATACAAGACAAAAGAGTTCCAAACAAAAGCATTGATGGTTTTGTTGATGTGCTCAATACTTCCTCCCTAATCCTGTATGAACCTCAGTGTATAAAGTCTGATGCTACTAATAAACTACGGCTTTTGACCATCAGTCAGGGTCCACGTGTGTTATTATCGGCTCCGTGCACCCAAGTCCATCGCTGTGGGACAGCGACAACTGGCGCCTGAACGGGGACTTGAAAGAAGAAGAGAAAGTGCAGCGGAGACCCCCACAGAAAGTGGTGAGTGGGACAATGGGCCAGAACCAGTGTAGGGCACAGTCTTTTATCTCTCTTATGCAGAATTTTTTAGTGAAAAGTGGAACGAAGATAACTAGGCAGCAATTGCATTCTTATTTAGAGCTTGTTAGTGAATATAATCCTTGGTCTCCAGATGAATGGACACTAGAAACTGGACTTAAGAATTTTACTCAGAAAAATGGTGAAAAGGTTGGAAGGATAGAAGATATTCAAGTTAGTTTTTGGATTATATCGGCTTTAATTAGAGCTATTGTTAAAATTTTAGAAGGGGAATCTGCAAGAAATTCCTCTAAGGGGAGACACCCCCAAAATGTAGCTAAAAAAGAAGTGTTTCATAGTACGAACAAGGAAGAAAGAGAAAGGGAATCCTTAAGAGGCCCACCTAACAGGAAAGGACGCTGTAATATGGCTAAAAAGGAAACGCCTCATAGTACAGATGAGGAGGACAGCAAAGAGGAGCCCGTGAGAGATTTCCCTAACAGGAGACGCCACCGTAATGTGGCTAGGAAAGAAATGGCTTCTACTACAGATGAAGATGAGAAAGAATGTGTGAGAGACCCTCCCACGAGGAGATGCCACTGTAATGCAGCAAAAAGAGAAAGGCCTTATACTTCAGATGTGGAAATTAGGAAAAGAAAACTTGGAAGATGTTACCATAATGTGACTGAAAATGAAATCAGAACTAAGAAAAAGAAAATTTTCAGTGTTAAACCACAGGATTTCTCTAGTGAGGTAAATGAGGCTGGGATAAAGCAACAGTTAAATATCAGCCCATACCGTCTTGCTCTTAAATCTGATCAAAAATGTTTCCAAATGACTGATGTTCCCCGGAGACCTCATGAATTCCGATTGCTTTTTCCAATCATACTTAGTCAAGAAAATAACCAACCTACCTATGAAAGCCTAGATGTTAATGCCATCATAGCTTTTAAAAAGGCTTGCATGTCCTACGGACCTACTTCTTCTTATGTGTGGGAATATTTAAATGGCTGGAGCCAGGGAGCAAACTGGATTCCTTATGATTTTGAAGTAATAGCAAAAATAGGGTTTTCTCCTTCTCAATATTTACAATGGAAAATGTGGAGAAGCGATATGGCTAAAGAAAAACTGCGAACCTTAGGAGCATCAGGTCGGCAACTCCCTGGTGGAGGACAACTGACTTATGATATGTTGGTTGGAGATGGACAGTGGGTTACTACAGAGCAACAGATACAGCTACCTCAAGCTGCGCTCATGCATATACGAGACGTAGCATTGTGGGCATGGGAGAAAACCGAAACTGGGTCTGAATTTGCAGGCAGTTATACAAAAGTCATTCAAGGAGCCAGAGAATCTTATGCTGATTTTGTAAGACGTTTGACAGACTCCATTGAAAAACAAGTTAGGGGAGAAGGCACTAGGAAATTGTTGTTAAAGCAACTGGCCTTTGATAATGCGAATGAGGACTGCCAGGCTGTTATTCGTCCTATAAAAGAAAAAGAGGATCTTCTGGGTTACCTGAGAGCCTGTCGCAGCATAGGGACATTTAAACACCGTGCCCGCCTAGCAGCACTTGAAACTTTTGCTATTCAAAAACAAATGAAGGCTAAATGTTTTAATTGTGGCAAGCCAGGACACCTTAGAAAAGATTGCCGAATGCTTCCTTCAACTCAGAAATACCATGCGGATACTTTTAACAGTCACTCCCCTGGAATATGTCCTAAGTGCCAAAGAGGCCGACACTGGAAAAAAGAATGTAAATCCAAATTCGACCGTGATGGCAGATGCCTGTGGCCAGAAGACTCTGGGAGGGGTCAGCCCCAGGTTCCAAACATTCACAGGTTTACAAAATGGGCATCTGCAGAGAAGCTACAAACTTAAAACTGCCACTGTCTCATTGCCCCACCTGTGCTCCTCACCCTGCAAGTATAAATCCTGGAGGCTGAAATGCCAATCAGTTGTGGTGTATGCATGTTATTCATATAGTGCTCTTTCCTATACAGCATTGCTTAATCATGTATACTAATTTTTAAGTACAAGTCTTTATATTAAGTTAATTTTTATGTTCACTGCCTCATTACGTTCTCATTGTTTAAAATTAACAAAAGCGATGTTCTTGCTTTAAGGAGTGTTTGGGTGATGTCATTATATCATTATAAAGTGAATGTTTGCTGTTTTGTTTGTTAATGTGCCCAAGTTGTAACCGCATGTCTTTTGGAATATTTTATAATGCTGAGGAAGCTGGCCTTCAGTTTAATGGCTAACTTTCACAATTATCACCAATTTCAAGGTTTTTTGTGGTAGATGTTTAGCAAACTGACTTCATCTGTATATCCATTGCAACTTTTGGGAGCTTGGAATTCAAAGATACTAGGCTTTTGTAAATCTTGAGGGTTTTTTGGGGGGACATTTAATAAAAATGTGAAATTTTATCGTAAATAATTTGGTATAAAATTGAACTCGAACACTATTTGATTATTTCAAGGTATAAGTTAATGTGCTATTCATTGTCTACAAAGTGTTTGCATGTATTAATTGCATGTATTAATGTAATTCTTGTGTTTTTGGCTGGTTATCAAATCTCTCACTGCCTTTAATGTGTCAAGGTTTTGTATTTGTTTTAAAGATATTTGAGTGATGATCTCGCATCAATAACCAATTGTAATCTATCATGTGTTATGCTAATGTCAACAACAAATCTTGTTTCAGATATTTTTAGCTATCCTTAAAAAACCATTTAAGAATTCAAAGGTTTCAAATCCTAGGGATTCCCTTGGTATTCTTACGAGGCCTCAAGAATGCCAACGGATCTATCTCCCGTTTTGTGGAGACAGTTGACCAGGCTATTGGATTATACTAAGATTATTGCCAAATAGCAAATGGAGTAAAATTTTATTGTGTCAAAACGTTGTATACATCCATGGAGTTGTGAAGGTTTAATTTTAGTTTGTGTTGCTAATTATGTATTCTTAGCATGGCTGTATTGCTGGGAAGACTGAAATTTGCAATTTTAGATTGATGGAGGGATTTCATAGCATGATCAATGTTTTTGTCTGAGTTTCTCAGTTCAAAACTATTGACTTAATGGTTTCACTTACTGGTTTTTGGTGAACACTACTACTAAGCTTGGTTGAGA
This sequence comes from Ochotona princeps, assembly GCF_030435755.1. Lineage (NCBI taxonomy): Eukaryota > Metazoa > Chordata > Mammalia > Lagomorpha > Ochotonidae > Ochotona > Ochotona princeps. Next base: position 37,568 of record NW_026700907.1, read on the forward strand.
ATAATATTTTCAAGTCTCCAAAAGTGTGTGTGTGTGTCTGTGTATGTGCGCGCATACATGTGTGTCTTAACATTTCGTCCTTTGTAAAAAGTTGTTTCAAATTGTTATCATGTGTTGCTGTTTGTTTATCAAGAGCAGGTTGCCTTGGGGCTGTAGCAACCTGCAGACACGCCCAGAGCTTTCTGATAGGATTGTAAAATCACAAAGATGTTAAAGTTATGCTTTAAAAGCAGAGGGGGGAATATGCTACCCCTGTAAATGCATTAATTTGGTCTTACTCACCTTAAATTTTGTTCAGATTTTGTCTCCTGGTGAGCACCAGCTCTGCGTCACTAGAGGCTGCTTGCAGGCCCAACACAAATGCCTTTGGTTTGATGGAGGGACCCAGCCACTCACAAGTGGAGAGATCCTGACCCCTTGCTAACTGTGGGAAGAGGGTTTGTTTGTGTTTTTCCAGAAACTGAGCTGCAGCCTGTGTGGGTGCCAGCTGGTAATGTAAAGCCCTGGACTCCATTCACCGGAGGAAGCGCCTGCAGTAAGACAAATTCGCGACTTCATTCTGAAAGATCCATCTCCATCAAGGAGACATTGGAGGAGGAGGAGGGGGCCAGACCCCTCCCAACACCGGGTGACGTGAGGGATCCTAAGAGATTGGTGCATCAAGCGCAACTGTCCTTGACATTATGATGCATTTGATAAACACTAATAATCCATGGGAAAGGTTATGCTCTTGTCCCTAGAATTTCCTGATGGATCCTCAAAACTGGCTCATCTGACCTCGAAAGTGCTGCAACTCCCTTGAACTCAACGCTGCCCCTGGAGAAGATGGAACCCCCAGTGGAGCGGCCTCTAAGAATTGAAAAGCTAAATTTCTTTAATATTCCTCTGGTTCCACTACAGGTCAGGAGTGCAGAGAAATTCTCCACCTTCTTAGAATGTTTGAGGAAGACTTTAAGTGTAACTTGTTATTTATAGATTTTAATGACCTTAGACATTAGAAAAGCCATAGAAATTTGTGGTGGCATCCAAGGACGACTCTGACACCCTCTTAAAGGAGGTTGTGTGTATAGAGCAAGGGGGATCTCAGGGTGGAGCAGGAGGATAAGAGGAGCCCTCTATCCTAGTCCCGGAGACCCTCGGAGGCCTCCCATGTGCTTTCGCTGCAGAAGCAGTGGATATCTGCCTCATCAAGGACATCGAGAACCGTATCCCGACTGCCAAGGAGATCACAAGGAAGATGAGTGCCCTTGGAGGCCGAGAACTCTGAGGTCAGTCCTTTCCTATTGGATTTCTCACAAGGGATTGAAGCAGCCCAGTACCCTGCTCATAGGGTCTGGTGACCTGGGAACTTAAGCCAGGAGCCCCGGGAGGCACTCAGAGACAAAAGGATTGTAGGAGGAGCTTCCTCTAGTTCTTAACTAGTTCCAGCCTTGGCTCCCAGCCTTCTCTTACACCAACCATCAGGGTTGCTTGTGAGCCCCATGTAGAGTTAAATTCTTCCTCACTCACTAAGTTGTTGGGGATTTCCCTGCTCACCTACCTAAAACTTTTCTATTCTTCAATTGTTAAGTGCAAAACTGTGCTTAACCTCTATAAACTGCAAAATTTAAATTGGGTTAAGAATCTCCCTGAAAAGCTTTTATCAATTTAAAACTGTTAATGCTAAACAAGATGTAACTGTAAAGAACTTTGATGTTATGTTTGAACTCAGCTGCTATGTATGTCAATGTTGGTCTTTACACTGTTCCTGTGCCACTCTGCTTTCGGTTAAATAATATTGTTTCTCCCCATTTTTCTGCTCTCCCAAGAGCATGTTTCCCCTACATACATCATTCAGGCCTAATTTTACAAAACACAGAAGGGGGATTTGTAGGAGGACATTGTGACCCGAAAAGGTCAGTGAGCACAGGATTACAGTTGGTTGGACCTTATTGGATATCATTTGCATAAGAACAGTTGAGTGGACAGTATGTATATGAGATCACCTGGTGGAATATACAAGACAAAAGAGTTCCAAACAAAAGCATTGATGGTTTTGTTGATGTGCTCAATACTTCCTCCCTAATCCTGTATGAACCTCAGTGTATAAAGTCTGATGCTACTAATAAACTACGGCTTTTGACCATCAGTCAGGGTCCACGTGTGTTATTATCGGCTCCGTGCACCCAAGTCCATCGCTGTGGGACAGCGACATGGAGCATTCGTTTGTGTGGGATGCTCTACCAGGTTCATTTCAGTCCTAGCCATACAAAGGGCACTAAGCATAGAGTGTGAAAACTGAGTTTCCTTGAGAGCTGCTTGGAAGCCTGATGGTGTGTGAAGTTAGTGAGCCAAATGGAGTTGTTCTCCCACAAGAACCACTCGGCTGATCCTTCTTCAATATGCCCTTCACCAACATGCAGTGTTTCCTTGATTGAATTAGCTCTCACACCAATATTTGCGTCTAGAGCCTTTGCATTGAGGGCTATCTGAAAACGGCTGTGGTGCTGAAGTTGCCTGTGAATGTGGAGTTGGTGGCATGTGAAACCCGCATGTGGAGCATTCGTTTGTGTGGGATGCTTTACCAGGTTCATTTCAGTCCTAGCCATACAAAGGGCACTAAGCATAGAGTGTGTAAACTGAGTTTCCTTGAGATCTGCTTGGAAGCCTGATGGTGTGTGAAGCTAGTGAGCCAAATGGAGTTGTTCTCCCACAAGAACCACTCGGCTGATCCTTCTTCAATATGCCCTTCACCAACATGCAGTGTTTCCTTGATTGAATTAGCTCTCACACCAATATTTGCGTCTAGAGCCTTTGCATTGAGGGCTATCTGAAAACGGCTGTGGCGCTGAAGTTGCCTGTGAATGTGGAGTTGGTGGCATGTGAAACCCGCATGTGGAGCATTCGTTTGTGTGGGATGCTCTACCAGGTTCATTCCTAGATAATGCACTCAAAGGGCACTAAGCATAGAGTGTGAAAACTGAGTTTCCTTGAGAGCTGCTTGGAAGCCTGATGGTGTGTGAAGTTAGTGAGCCAAATGGAGTTGTTCTCCCACAAGAACCACTCGGCTGATCCTTCTTCAATATGCCCTCCACCAACATGCAGTGTTTCCTTGATTGAATTAGCTCTCACACCAATATTTGCGTCTAGAGCCTTTGCATTGAGGGCTATGTGAAAACGGCTGTGGCGCTGAAGTTGCCTGTGAATGTGGAGTTGGTGGCATGTGAAACCCGCATGTGGAGCATTCGTTTGTGTGGGATGCTCTACTAGGTTCATTTCAGTCCTAGCCATACAAAGGGCACTAAGCATAGAGTGTGAAAACTGAGTTTCCTTGAGAGCTGCTTGGAAGCCTGATGGTGTGTGAAGTTAGTGAGCCAAATGGAGTTTTTCTCCCACAAGAACCACTCGGCTGATCCTTCTTCAATATGCCCTTCACCAACATGCAGTGTTTCCTTGATTGAATTAGCTCTCACACCAATATTTGCGTCTAGAGCCTTTGCATTGAGGGCTATCTGAAAACGGCTGTGGCGCTGAAGTTGCCTGTGAATGTGGAGTTGGTGGCATGTGAAACCCGCATGTGGAGCATTCGTTTGTGTGGGATGCTCTACCAGGTTCATTTCAGTCCTAGCCATACAAATGGCACTAAGCATAGAGTGTGAAAACTGAGTTTCCTTGAGATCTGCTTGGAAGCCTGATGGTGTGTGAAGCTAGTGAGCCAAATGGAGTTGTTCTCCCAGAAGAACCACTCGGCTGATCCTTCTTCAATATGCCCTTCACCAACATGCAGTGTTTCCTTGATTGAATTAGCTCTCACACCAATATTTGCGTCTAGAGCCTTTGCATTGAGGGCTATCTGAAAACGGCTGTGGCGCTGAAGTTGCCTGTGAATGTGGAGTTGGTGGCATGTGAAACCCGCATGTGGAGCATTCGTTTGTGTGGGATGCTCTACCAGGTTCATTTCAGTCCTAGCCATACAAAGAGCACTAAGCATAGAGTGTGAAAACTGAGTTTCCTTGAGAGCTGCTTGGAAGCCTGATGGTGTGTGAAGTTAGTGAGCCAAATGGAGTTGTTCTCCCACAAGAACCACTCGGCTGATCCTTCTTCAATATGCCCTTCACCAACATGCAGTGTTTCCTTGATTGAATTAGCTCTCACACCAATATTTGCGTCTAGAGCCTTTGCATTGAGGGCTATGTGAAAACGGCTGTGGCGCTGAAGTTGCCTGTGAATGTGGAGTTGGTGGCATGTGAAACCCGCATGTGGAGCATTCGTTTGTGTGGGATGCTCTACCAGGTTCATTTCAGTCCTAGCCATACAAAGGGCACTAAGCATAGAGTGTGAAAACTGAGTTTCCTTGAGAGCTGCTTGGAAGCCTGATGGTGTGTGAAGTTAGTGAGCCAAATGGAGTTGTTCTCCCACAAGAACCACTCGGCTGATCCTTCTTCAATATGCCCTTCACCAACATGCAGTGTTTCCTTGATTGAATTAGCTCTCACACCAATATTTGCGTCTAGAGCCTTTGCATTGAGGGCTATGTGAAAACGGCTGTGGCGCTGAAGTTGCCTGTGAATGTGGAGTTGGTGGCATGTGAAACCCGCATGTGGAGCATTCGTTTGTGTGGGATGCTCTACCAGGTTCATTTCAGTCCTAGCCATACAAAGGGCACTAAGCATAGAGTGTGAAAACTGAGTTTCCTTGAGAGCTGCTTGGAAGCCTGATGGTGTGTGAAGTTAGTGAGCCAAATGGAGTTGTTCTCCCACAAGAACCACTCGGCTGATCCTTCTTCAATATGCCCTTCACCAACATGCAGTGTTTCCTTGATTGAATTAGCTCTCACACCAATATATGCGTCTAGAGCCTTTGCATTGAGGGCTATCTGAAAACGGCTGTGGCGCTGAAGTTGCCTGTGAATGTGGAGTTGGTGGCATGTGAAACCCGCATGTGGAGCATTCGTTTGTGTGGGATGCTCTACTAGGTTCATTTCAGTCCTAGCCATACAAAGGGCACTAAGCATAGAGTGTGAAAACTGAGTTTCCTTGAGAGCTGCTTGGAAGCCTGATGGTGTGTGAAGTTAGTGAGCCAAATGGAGTTTTTCTCCCACAAGAACCACTCGGCTGATCCTTCTTCAATATGCCCTTCACCAACATGCAGTGTTTCCTTGATTGAATTAGCTCTCACACCAATATTTGCGTCTAGAGCCTTTGCATTGAGGGCTATCTGAAAACGGCTGTGGCGCTGAAGTTGCCTGTGAATGTGGAGTTGGTGGCATGTGAAACCCGCATGTGGAGCATTCGTTTGTGTGGGATGCTCTACCAGGTTCATTTCAGTCCTAGCCATACAAATGGCACTAAGCATAGAGTGTGAAAACTGAGTTTCCTTGAGATCTGCTTGGAAGCCTGATGGTGTGTGAAGCTAGTGAGCCAAATGGAGTTGTTCTCCCAGAAGAACCACTCGGCTGATCCTTCTTCAATATGCCCTTCACCAACATGCAGTGTTTCCTTGATTGAATTAGCTCTCACACCAATATTTGCGTCTAGAGCCTTTGCATTGAGGGCTATCTGAAAACGGCTGTGGCGCTGAAGTTGCCTGTGAATGTGGAGTTGGTGGCATGTGAAACCCGCATGTGGAGCATTCGTTTGTGTGGGATGCTCTACCAGGTTCATTTCAGTCCTAGCCATACAAAGAGCACTAAGCATAGAGTGTGAAAACTGAGTTTCCTTGAGAGCTGCTTGGAAGCCTGATGGTGTGTGAAGTTAGTGAGCCAAATGGAGTTGTTCTCCCACAAGAACCACTCGGCTGATCCTTCTTCAATATGCCCTTCACCAACATGCAGTGTTTCCTTGATTGAATTAGCTCTCACACCAATATTTGCGTCTAGAGCCTTTGCATTGAGGGCTATGTGAAAACGGCTGTGGCGCTGAAGTTGCCTGTGAATGTGGAGTTGGTGGCATGTGAAACCCGCATGTGGAGCATTCGTTTGTGTGGGATGCTCTACCAGGTTCATTTCAGTCCTAGCCATACAAAGGGCACTAAGCATAGAGTGTGAAAACTGAGTTTCCTTGAGAGCTGCTTGGAAGCCTGATGGTGTGTGAAGTTAGTGAGCCAAATGGAGTTGTTCTCCCACAAGAACCACTCGGCTGATCCTTCTTCAATATGCCCTTCACCAACATGCAGTGTTTCCTTGATTGAATTAGCTCTCACACCAATATTTGCGTCTAGAGCCTTTGCATTGAGGGCTATGTGAAAACGGCTGTGGCGCTGAAGTTGCCTGTGAATGTGGAGTTGGTGGCATGTGAAACCCGCATGTGGAGCATTCGTTTGTGTGGGATGCTCTACCAGGTTCATTTCAGTCCTAGCCATACAAAGGGCACTAAGCATAGAGTGTGAAAACTGAGTTTCCTTGAGAGCTGCTTGGAAGCCTGATGGTGTGTGAAGTTAGTGAGCCAAATGGAGTTGTTCTCCCACAAGAACCACTCGGCTGATCCTTCTTCAATATGCCCTTCACCAACATGCAGTGTTTCCTTGATTGAATTAGCTCTCACACCAATATATGCGTCTAGAGCCTTTGCATTGAGGGCTATCTGAAAACGGCTGTGGCGCTGAAGTTGCCTGTGAATGTGGAGTTGGTGGCATGTGAAACCCGCATGTGGAGCATTCGTTTGTGTGGGATGCTGACCAAGCTTCATTTCAGTCCTAGCCATACAAAGGGCACTAAGCATAAAGTGTGAAAACTGAGTTTCCTTGAGAGCTGCTTGGAAGCCTGATGGTGTGTGAAGTTAGTGAGCCAAATGGAGTTGTTCTCCCACAAGAACCACTCGACTGATCCTTCTTCAATATGCCCTTCACCAACATGCAGTGTTTCCTTGATTGAATTAGCTCTCACACCAATATTTGCGTCTAGAGCCTTTGCATTGAGGGCTATCTCAAAACGGCTGTGGCGCTGAAGTTGCCTGTGAATGTGGAGTTGGTGGCATGTGAAACCCGCATGTGGAGCATTCGTTTGTGTGGGATGCTCTACCAGGTTCATTTCAGTCCTAGCCATACAAAGGGCACTAAGCATAGAGTGTGAAAACTGAGTTTCCTTGAGAGCTGCTTGGAAGCCTGATGGTGTGTGAAGTTAGTGAGCCAAATGGAGTTGTTCTCCCACAAGAACCACTCGGCTGATCCTTCTTCAATATGCCCTTCACCAACATGCAGTGTTTCCTTGATTGAATTAGCTCTCACACCAATATTTGCGTCTAGAGCCTTTGCATTGAGGGCTATCTGAAAACGGCTGTGGCGCTGAAGTTGCCTGTGAATGTGGAGTTGGTGGCATGTGAAACCCGCATGTGGAGCATTCATTTGTGTGGGATGCTCTACCAGGTTCATTCCTAGATAATGCATTCAAAGGGCACTAAGCATAGAGTGTGAAAACTGAGTTTCCTTGAGAGCTGCTTGGAAGCCTGATGGTGTGTAAAGTTAGTGAGCCAAATGGAGTTGTTCTCCCACAAGAACCACTCGGCTGATCCTTCTTCAATATGCCCTTCACCAACATGCAGTGTTTCCTTGATTGAATTAGCTCTCACACCAATATTTGCGTCTAGAGCCTTTGCATTGAGGGCTATCTGAAAACGGCTGTGGCGCTGAAGTTGCCTGTGAATGTGGAGTTGGTGGCATGTGAAACCCGCATGTGGAGCATTCGTTTGTGTGGGATGCTCTACCAGGTTCATTTCAGTCCTAGCCATACAAAGGGCACTAAGCATAGAGTGTGAAAACTGAGTTTCCTTGAGAGCTGCTTGGAAGCCTGATGGTGTGTGAAGTTAGTGAGCCAAATGGAGTTGTTCTCCCACAAGAACCACTCGACTGATCCTTCTTCAATATGCCCTTCACCAACATGCAGTGTTTCCTTGATTGAATTAGCTCTCACACCAATATTTGCGTCTAGAGCCTTTGCATTGAGGGCTATGTGAAAATGGCTGTGGCGCTGAAGTTGCCTGTGAATGTGGAGTTGTTGGCATGTGAAACCCGCATGTGGAGCATTCGTTTGTGTGGGATGCTCTACCAGGTTCATTCCTAGATAATGCACTCAAAGGGCACTAAGCATAGAGTGTGAAAACTGAGTTTCCTTGAGAGCTGCTTGGAAGCCTGATGGTGTGTGAAGTTAGTGAGCCAAATGGAGTTGTTCTCCCACAAGAACCACTCGACTGATCCTTCTTCAATATGCCCTTCACCAACATGCAGTGTTTCCTTGATTGAATTAGCTCTCACACCAATATTTGCGTCTAGAGCCTTTGCATTGAGGGCTATCTGAAAACGGCTGTGGCGCTGAAGTTGCCTGTGAATGTGGAGTTGTTGGCATGTGAAACCCGCATGTGGAGCATTCATTTGTGTGGGATGCTCTACCAGGTTCATTCCTAGATAATGCATTCAAAGGGCACTAAGCATAGAGTGTGAAAACTGAGTTTCCTTGAGAGCTGCTTGGAAGCCTGATGGTGTGTGAAGTTAGTGAGCCAAATGGAGTTGTTCTCCCACAAGAACCACTCGGCTGATCCTTCTTCAATATGCCCTTCACCAACATGCAGTGTTTCCTTGATTGAATTAGCTCTCACACCAATATTTGCGTCTAGAGCCTTTGCATTGAGGGCTATGTGAAAACGGCTGTGGCGCTGAAGTTGCCTGTGAATGTGGAGTTGGTGGCATGTGAAACCCGCATGTGGAGCATTCGTTTGTGTGGGATGCTCTACCAGGTTCATTTCAGTCCTAGCCATACAAAGGGCACTAAGCATAGAGTGTGAAAACTGAGTTTCCTTGAGAGCTGCTTGGAAGCCTGATGGTGTGTGAAGTTAGTGAGCCAAATGGAGTTGTTCTCCCACAAGAACCACTCGACTGATCCTTCTTCAATATGCCCTTCACCAACATGCAGTGTTTCCTTGATTGAATTAGCTCTCACACCAATATTTGCGTCTAGAGCCTTTGCATTGAGGGCTATGTGAAAATGGCTGTGGCGCTGAAGTTGCCTGTGAATGTGGAGTTGTTGGCATGTGAAACCCGCATGTGGAGCATTCGTTTGTGTGGGATGCTCTACCAGGTTCATTTCAGTCCTAGCCATACAAAGGGCACTAAGCATAGAGTGTGAAAACTGAGTTTCCTTGAGAGATGCTTGGAAGCCTGATGGTGTGTGAAGTTAGTGAGCCAAATGGAGTTGTTCTCCCACAAGAACCACTCGGCTGATCCTTCTTCAATATGCCCTTCACCAACATGCAGTGTTTCCTTGATTGAATTAGCTCTCACACCAATATTTGCGTCTAGAGCCTTTGCATTGAGGGCTATCTGAAAACGGCTGTGGCGCTGAAGTTGCCTGTGAATGTGGAGTTGGTGGCATGTGAAACCCGCATGTGGAGCATTCGTTTGTGTGGGATGCTCTACCAGGTTCATTTCAGTCCTAGCCATACAAAGGGCACTAAGCATAGAGTGTGAAAACTGAGTTTCCTTGAGAGCTGCTTGGAAGCCTGATGGTGTGTGAAGTTAGTGAGCCAAATGGAGTTGTTCTCCCACAAGAACCACTCGACTGATCCTTCTTCAATATGCCCTTCACCAACATGCAGTGTTTCCTTGATTGAATTAGCTCTCACACCAATATTTGCGTCTAGAGCCTTTGCATTGAGGGCTATGTGAAAATGGCTGTGGCGCTGAAGTTGCCTGTGAATGTGGAGTTGTTGGCATGTGAAACCCGCATGTGGAGCATTCGTTTGTGTGGGATGCTCTACCAGGTTCATTCCTAGATAATGCACTCAAAGGGCACTAAGCATAGAGTGTGAAAACTGAGTTTCCTTGAGAGCTGCTTGGAAGCCTGATGGTGTGTGAAGTTAGTGAGCCAAATGGAGTTGTTCTCGCACAAGAACCACTCGACTGATCCTTCTTCAATATGCCCTTCACCAACATGCAGTGTTTCCTTGATTGAATTAGCTCTCACACCAATATTTGCGTCTAGAGCCTTTGCATTGAGGGCTATCTGAAAACGGCTGTGGCGCTGAAGTTGCCTGTGAATGTGGAGTTGTTGGCATGTGAAACCCGCATGTGGAGCATTCATTTGTGTGGGATGCTCTACCAGGTTCATTCCTAGATAATGCATTCAAAGGGCACTAAGCATAGAGTGTGAAAACTGAGTTTCCTTGAGAGCTGCTTGGAAGCCTGATGGTGTGTAAAGTTAGTGAGCCAAATGGAGTTGTTCTCCCACAAGAACCACTCGGCTGATCCTTCTTCAATATGCCCTTCACCAACATGCAGTGTTTCCTTGATTGAATTAGCTCTCACACCAATATTTGCGTCTAGAGCCTTTGCATTGAGGGCTATCTGAAAACGGCTGTGGCGCTGAAGTTGCCTGTGAATGTGGAGTTGGTGGCATGTGAAACCCGCATGTGGAGCATTCGTTTGTGTGGGATGCTCTACCAGGTTCATTTCAGTCCTAGCCATACAAAGGGCACTAAGCATAGAGTGTGAAAACTGAGTTTCCTTGAGAGCTGCTTGGAAGCCTGATGGTGTGTGAAGTTAGTGAGCCAAATGGAGTTGTTCTCCCACAAGAACCACTCGGCTGATCCTTCTTCAATATGCCCTTCACCAACATGCAGTGTTTCCTTGATTGAATTAGCTCTCACACCAATATTTGCGTCTAGAGCCTTTGCATTGAGGGCTATGTGAAAATGGCTGTGGCGCTGAAGTTGCCTGTGAATGTGGAGTTGTTGGCATGTGAAACCCGCATGTGGAGCATTCGTTTGTGTGGGATGCTCTACCAGGTTCATTTCAGTCCTAGCCATACAAAGGGCACTAAGCATAGAGTGTGAAAACTGAGTTTCCTTGAGAGCTGCTTGGAAGCCTGATGGTGTGTGAAGTTAGTGAGCCAAATGGAGTTGTTCTCCCACAAGAACCACTCGGCTGATCCTTCTTCAATATGCCCTTCACCAACATGCAGTGTTTCCTTGATTGAATTAGCTCTCACACCAATATTTGCGTCTAGAACCTTTGCATTGAGGGCTATCTGAAAACGGCTGTGGCGCTGAAGTTGCCTGTGAATGTGGAGTTGGTGGCATGTGAAACCCGCATGTGGAGCATTCGTTTGTGTGGGATGCTCTACCAGGTTCATTTCAGTCCTAGCCATACAAAGGGCACTAAGCATAGAGTGTGAAAACTGAGTTTCCTTGAGAGCTGCTTGGAAGCCTGATGGTGTGTGAAGTTAGTGAGCCAAATGGAGTTGTTCTCCCACAAGAACCACTCGGCTGATCCTTCTTCAATATGCCCTTCACCAACATGCAGTGTTTCCTTGATTGAATTAGCTCTCACACCAATATTTGCGTCTAGAGCCTTTGCATTGAGGGCTATCTGAAAACGGCTGTGGCGCTGAAGTTGCCTGTGAATGTGGAGTTGGTGGCATGTGAAACCCGCATGTGGAGCATTCATTTGTGTGGGATGCTCTACCAGGTTCATTCCTAGATAATGCATTCAAAGGGCACTAAGCATAGAGTGTGAAAACTGAGTTTCCTTGAGAGCTGCTTGGAAGCCTGATGGTGTGTAAAGTTAGTGAGCCAAATGGAGTTGTTCTCCCACAAGAACCACTCGGCTGATCCTTCTTCAATATGCCCTTCACCAACATGCAGTGTTTCCTTGATTGAATTAGCTCTCACACCAATATTTGCGTCTAGAGCCTTTGCATTGAGGGCTATCTGAAAACGGCTGTGGCGCTGAAGTTGCCTGTGAATGTGGAGTTGGTGGCATGTGAAACCCGCATGTGGAGCATTCGTTTGTGTGGGATGCTCTACCAGGTTCATTTCAGTCCTAGCCATACAAAGGGCACTAAGCATAGAGTGTGAAAACTGAGTTTCCTTGAGAGCTGCTTGGAAGCCTGATGGTGTGTGAAGTTAGTGAGCCAAATGGAGTTGTTCTCCCACAAGAACCACTCGACTGATCCTTCTTCAATATGCCCTTCACCAACATGCAGTGTTTCCTTGATTGAATTAGCTCTCACACCAATATTTGCGTCTAGAGCCTTTGCATTGAGGGCTATGTGAAAATGGCTGTGGCGCTGAAGTTGCCTGTGAATGTGGAGTTGTTGGCATGTGAAACCCGCATGTGGAGCATTCGTTTGTGTGGGATGCTCTACCAGGTTCATTCCTAGATAATGCACTCAAAGGGCACTAAGCATAGAGTGTGAAAACTGAGTTTCCTTGAGAGCTGCTTGGAAGCCTGATGGTGTGTGAAGTTAGTGAGCCAAATGGAGTTGTTCTCGCACAAGAACCACTCGGCTGATCCTTCTTCAATATGCCCTTCACCAACATGCAGTGTTTCCTTGATTGAATTAGCTCTCACACCAATATTTGCGTCTAGAGCCTTTGCATTGAGGGCTATCTGAAAACGGCTGTGGCGCTGAAGTTGCCTGTGAATGTGGAGTTGGTGGCATGTGAAACCCGCATGTGGAGCATTCGTTTGTGTGGGATGCTCTACCAGGTTCATTTCAGTCCTAGCCATACAAAGGGCACTAAGCATAGAGTGTGAAAACTGAGTTTCCTTGAGAGCTGCTTGGAAGCCTGATGGTGTGTGAAGTTAGTGAGCCAAATGGAGTTGTTCTCCCACAAGAACCACTCGGCTGATCCTTCTTCAATATGCCCTTCACCAACATGCAGTGTTTCCTTGATTGAATTAGCTCTCACACCAATATTTGCGTCTAGAGCCTTTGCATTGAGGGCTATCTGAAAACGGCTGTGGCGCTGAAGTTGCCTGTGAATGTGGAGTTGGGGGAATGTGAAACCCGCATGTGGAGCATTCATTTGTGTGGGATGCTCTACCAGGTTCATTCCTAGATAATGCATTCAAAGGGCACTAAGCATAGAGTGTGAAAACTGAGTTTCCTTGAGAGCTGCTTGGAAGCCTGATGGTGTGTAAAGTTAGTGAGCCAAATGGAGTTGTTCTCCCACAAGAACCACTCGGCTGATCCTTCTTCAATATGCCCTTCACCAACATGCAGTGTTTCCTTGATTGAATTAGCTCTCACACCAATATTTGCGTCTAGAGCCTTTGCATTGAGGGCTATCTGAAAACGGCTGTGGCGCTGAAGTTGCCTGTGAATGTGGAGTTGTTGGCATGTGAAACCCGCATGTGGAGCATTCGTTTGTGTGGGATGCTCTACCAGGTTCATTTCAGTCCTAGCCATACAAAGGGCACTAAGCATAGAGTGTGAAAACTGAGTTTCCTTGAGAGCTGCTTGGAAGCCTGATGGTGTGTGAAGTTAGTGAGCCAAATGGAGTTGTTCTCCCACAAGAACCACTCGGCTGATCCTTCTTCAATATGCCCTTCACCAACATGCAGTGTTTCCTTGATTGAATTAGCTCTCACACCAATATTTGCGTCTAGAGCCTTTGCATTGAGGGCTATGTGAAAATGGCTGTGGCGCTGAAGTTGCCTGTGAATGTGGAGTTGTTGGCATGTGAAACCCGCATGTGGAGCATTCGTTTGTGTGGGATGCTCTACCAGGTTCATTCCTAGATAATGCACTCAAAGGGCACTAAGCATAGAGTGTGAAAACTGAGTTTCCTTGAGAGCTGCTTGGAAGCCTGATGGTGTGTGAAGTTAGTGAGCCAAATGGAGTTGTTCTCCCACAAGAACCACTCGGCTGATCCTTCTTCAATATGCCCTTCACCAACATGCAGTGTTTCCTTGATTGAATTAGCTCTCACACCAATATTTGCGTCTAGAGCCTTTGCATTGAGGGCTATCTGAAAACGGCTGTGGCGCTGAAGTTGCCTGTGAATGTGGAGTTGGTGGCATGTGAAACCCGCATGTGGAGCATTCGTTTGTGTGGGATGCTCTACCAGGTTCATTCCTAGATAATGCACTCAAAGGGCACTAAGCATAGAGTGTGAAAACTGAGTTTCCTTGAGAGCTGCTTGGAAGCCTGATGGTGTGTGAAGTTAGTGAGCCAAATGGAGTTGTTCTCCCACAAGAACCACTCGGCTGATCCTTCTTCAATATGCCCTTCACCAACATGCAGTGTTTCCTTGATTGAATTAGCTCTCACACCAATATTTGCGTCTAGAGCCTTTGCATTGAGGGCTATCTGAAAACGGCTGTGGCGCTGAAGTTGCCTGTGAATGTGGAGTTGGTGGCATGTGAAACCCGCATGTGGAGCATTCGTTTGTGTGGGATGCTCTACCAGGTTCATTTCAGTCCTAGCCATACAAAGGGCACTAAGCATAGAGCGTGAAAACTGAGTTTCCTTGAGAGCTGCTTGGAAGCCTGATGGTGTGTGAAGTTAGTGAGCCAAATGGAGTTGTTCTCCCACAAGAACCACTCGGCTGATCCTTCTTCAATATGCCCTTCACCAACATGCAGTGTTTCCTTGATTGAATTAGCTCTCACACCAATATTTGCGTCTAGAGCCTTTGCATTGAGGGCTATCTGAAAACGGCTGTGGCGCTGAAGTTGCCTGTGAATGTGGAGTTGGGTGGCATGTGAAACCCGCATGTGGAGCATTCGTTTGTGTGGGATGCTCTACCAGGTTCATTCCTAGATAATGCACTCAAAGGGCACTAAGCATAGAGTGTGAAAACTGAGTTTCCTTGAGAGCTGCTTGGAAGCCTGATGGTGTGTGAAGTTAGTGAGCCAAATGGAGTTGTTCTCCCACAAGAAGCCACTCGGCTGATCCTTCTTCAATATGCCCTTCACCAACATGCAGTGTTTCCTTGATTGAATTAGCTCTCACACCAATATTTGCGTCTAGAGCCTTTGCATTGAGGGCTATCTGAAAACGGCTGTGGCGCTGAAGTTGCCTGTGAATGTGGAGTTGGTGGCATGTGAAACCCGCATGTGGAGCATTCGTTTGTGTGGGATGCTCTACCAGGTTCATTTCAGTCCTAGCCATACAAAGGGCACTAAGCATAGAGTGTGAAAACTGAGTTTCCTTGAGAGCTGCTTGGAAGCCTGATGGTGTGTTTAGTTAGTGAGCCAAATGGAGTTGTTCTCCCACAAGAACCACTCGGCTGATCCTTCTTCAATATGCCCTTCACCAACATGCAGTGTTTCCTTGATTGAATTAGCTCTCACACCAATATTTGCGTCTAGAGCCTTTGCATTGAGGGCTATCTGGAAAACGGCTGTGGCGCTGAAGTTGCCTGTGAATGTGGAGTTGGTGGCATGTGAAACCCGCATGTGGAGCATTCGTTTGTGTGGGATGCTCTACCAGGTTCATTTCAGTCCTAGCCATACAAAGGGCACTAAGCATAGAGTGTGAAAACTGAGTTTCCTTGAGAGCTGCTTGGAAGCCTGATGGTGTGTGAAGTTAGTGAGCCAAATGGAGTTGTTCTCCCACAAGAACCACTCGGCTGATCCTTCTTCAATATGCCCTTCACCAACATGCAGTGTTTCCTTGATTGAATTAGCTCTCACACCAATATTTGCGTCTAGAGCCTTTGCATTGAGGGCTATCTGAAAACGGCTGTGGCGCTGAAGTTGCCTGTGAATGTGGAGTTGGTGGCATGTGAAACCCGCATGTGGAGCATTCGTTTGTGTGGGATGCTCTACCAGGTTCATTTCAGTCATAGCCATACAAAGGGCACTAACCATAGAGTGTGAAAACTGAGTTTCCTTGAGAGCTGCTTGGAAGCCTGATGGTGTGTGAAGTTAGTGAGCCCAAATGGAGTTGTTCTCCCACAAGAACCACTCGGCTGATCCTTCTTCAATATGCCCTTCACCAACATGCAGTGTTTCCTTGATTGAATTAGCTCTCACACCAATATTTGCGTCTAGAGCCTTTGCATTGAGGGCTATCTGAAAACGGCTGTGGCGCTGAAGTTGCCTGTGAATGTGGAGTTGGTGGCATGTGAAACCCGCATGTGGAGCATTCGTTTGTGTGGGATGCTCTACCAGGTTCATTTCAGTCCTAGCCATACAAAGGGCACTAAGCATAGAGTGTGAAAACTGAGTTTCCTTGAGAGCTGCTTGGAAGCCTGATGGTGTGTTTAGTTAGTGAGCCAAATGGAGTTGTTCTCGCACAAGAACCACTCGGCTGATCCTTCTTCAATATGCCCTTCACCAACATGCAGTGTTTCCTTGATTGAATTAGCTCTCACACCAATATTTGCGTCTAGAGCCTTTGCATTGAGGGCTATCTGACAACGGCTGTGGCGCTGAAGTTGCCTGTGAATGTGGAGTTGTTGGCATGTGAAAACCGCATGTGGAGCATTCGTTTGTGTGGGATGCTCTACCAGGTTCATTTCAGTCCTAGCCATACAAAGGGCACTAAGCATAGAGTGTGAAAACTGAGTTTCCTTGAGAGCTGCTTGGAAGCCTGATGGTGTGTTTAGTTAGTGAGCCAAATGGAGTTGTTCTCGCACAAGAACCACTCGGCTGATCCTTCTTCAATATGCCCTTCACCAACATGCATTGTTTCTTTTATTGAATTAGCTCTCACAAAAATATTTGCGTCTAGTGCCTTTGCATTGAGGGCTATCTGAAAACGGCTGTGGCGCTGAAGTTGCCTGTGAATGTGGAGTTGGTGGCATGTGAAACCCGCATGTGGAGCATTCGTTTGTGTGGGATGCTCTACCAGGTTCATTTCAGTCCTAGCCATACAAAGGGCACTAAGCATAGAGTGTGAAAACTGAGTTTCCTTGAGAGCTGATTGGAAGCCTGATGGTGTGTGAAGTTAGTGAGCCAAATGGAGTTGTTCTCCCACAAGAACCACTCGGCTGATCCTTCTTCAATATGCCCTTCACCAACATGCAGTGTTTCCTTGATTGAATTAGCTCTCACACCAATATTTGCGTCTAGAGCCTTTGCATTGAGGGGCTATCTGAAAACGGCTGTGGCGCTGAAGTTGCCTGTGAATGTGGAGTTGGTGGCATGTGAAACCGGGCATGTGGAGCATTCGTTTGTGTGGGATGCTCTACCAGGTTCATTCTTAGATAATGCATTCAAAGGGCACTAAGCATTAGAGTGTGAAAACTGAGTTTCCTTGAGAGCTGCTTGGAAGCCTGATGGTGTGTGAAGTTAGTGAGCCAAATGGAGTTGTTTCTCCCACAAGAACCACTCGGCTGATCCTTCTTCAATATGCCCTTCACCAACATGCAGTGTTTCCTTGATTGAATTAGCTCTCACACCAATATTTGCGTCTAGAGCCTTTGCATTGAGGGCTATCTGAAAACGGCTGTGGCGCTGAAGTTGCCTGTGAATGTGAAGTTGGTGGCATGTGAAACCCGCATGTGGAGCATTCGTTTGTGTGGGATGCTCTACCAGGTTCATTTCAGTCCTAGCCATACAAAGGGCACTAAGCATAGAGTGTGAAAACTGAGTTTCCTTGAGAGCTGCTTGGAAGCCTGATGGTGTGTGAAGTTAGTGAGCCAAATGGAGTTGTTCTCGCACAAGAACCACTCGGCTGATCCTTCTTCAATATGCCCCTTCACCAACATGCAGTGTTTGCTTGATTGAATTAGCTCTCACACCAATATTTGCGACTAGAGCCTTTGCATTGAGGGCTATCTGAAAACAGCAGAGGCGCTGAAGTTGCCTGTGAATGTGGAGTTGGTGGCATGTGAAACCCGCATGTGGAGCATTCGTTTGTGTGGAATGCTCTACCAGGGTTCATTTCAGTCCTAGCATACAAAGGGCACTAAGCATAGAGTGTGAAAACTGAGTTTCCTTGAGAGCTGCTTGGAAGCCTGATGGTGTGTGAAGTTAGTGAGCCAAATGGAGTTGTTCTCCACAAGAATCGGCTGATCCTTCTTCAATATGCCCTTCACCAACATGCAGTGTTTCCTTGATTGAATTAGCTCTCACACCAATATTTGCGTCTAGAGCCTTTGCATTGAGGGCTATCTGAAAACGGCTGTGGCGCTGAAGTTGCCTGTGAATGTGGAGTTGGTGGCATGTGAAACCGGCATGTGGAGCATTCGTTTGTGTGGGATGCTCTACCAGGTTCATTTCAGTCCTAGCCATACAAAGGGCACTAAGCATAGAGTGTGAAAACTGAGTTTCCTTGAGAGCTGCTTGGAAGCCTGATGGTGTGTGAAGTTAGTGAGCCGAATGGAGTTGTTCTCCCACAAGAACCACTCGGCTGATCCTTCTTCAATATGCCCTTCACCAACATGCAGTGTTTCCTTGATTGAATTAGCTCTCACACCAATATTTGCGTCTAGAGCCTTTGCATTGAGGGCTATCTGAAAACGGCTGTGGCGCTGAAGTTGCCTGTGAATGTGGAGTTGGTGGCATGTGAAACCCGCATGTGGAGCATTCGTTTGTGTGGGATGCTCTACCAGGTTCATTCCTAGATAATGCACTCAAAGGGCTCTAAGCATCGAGTGAGAAAACTGAGTTTCCTTGAGAGCTGCTTGGAAGCCTGATGGTGTGTGAAGTTAGTGAGCCAAATGGAGTTGTTCTCCCACAAGAACCACTCGGCTGATCCTTCTTCAATATGCCCTTCACCAACATGCAGTGTTTCCTTGATTGAATTAGCTCTCACACCAATATTTGCGTCTAGAGCCTTTGCATTGAGGGCTATCTGAAAACGGCTGTGGCGCTGAAGTTGCCTGTGAATGTGGAGTTGGTGCCATGTGAAACCCGCATGTGGAGCATTCGTTTGTGTGGGATGCTCTACCAGGTTCATTCCTAGATAATGCACTCAAAGGGCTCTAAGCATCGAGTGAGAAAACTGAGTTTCCTTGAGAGCTGCTTGGAAGCCTGATGGTGTGTGAAGTTAGTGAGCCGAATGGAGTTGTTCTCCCACAAGAACCACTCGGCTGATCCTTCTTCAATATGCCCTTCACCAACATGCAGTGTTTCCTTGATTGAATTAGCTCTCACACCAATATTTGCGTCTAGAGCCTTTGCATTGCGGGGTATCTGAAAATGGCTGTGGCGCTGAAGTTGCATGTGAATGTGGAGTTGTTGGTATGTGAAACCCGCATGTGGAGCATTCGTTTGTGTGGGATGCTCTACCAGGTTCATTTCAGTCCTAGCCATACAAAGGGCACTAAGCATAGAGTGTGAAAACTGAGTTTCCTTGAGAGCTGCTTGGAAGCCTGATGGTGTGTGAAGTTAGTGAGCCAAATGCAGTTGTTCTCCCACAAGAACCACTCGGCTGATCCTTCTTCAATATGCCCTTCACCAACATGCAGTGTTTCCTTGATTGAATTAGCTCTCACACCAATATTTGCGTCTAGAGCCTTTGCATTGAGGGCTATCTGAAAACGGCTGTGGCGCTGAAGTTGCCTGTGAATGTGGAGTTGGTGCCATGTGAAACCCGCATGTGGAGCATTCGTTTGTGTGGGATGCTCTACCAGGTTCATTCCTAGATAATGCACTCAAAGGGCTCTAAGCATCGAGTGAGAAAACTGAGTTTCCTTGAGAGCTGCTTGGAAGCCTGATGGTGTGTGAAGTTAGTGAGCCAAATGGAGTTGTTCTCCCACAAGAACCACTCGGCTGATCCTTCTTCAATATGCCCTTCACCAACATGCAGTGTTTCCTTGATTGAATTAGCTCTCACACCAATATTTGCGTCTAGTGCCTTTGCATTGAGGGCTATCTGAAAACGGCTGTGGCGCTGAAGTTGCCTGTGAATATGGAGTTGGTGGCATGTGAAACCCGCATGTGGAGCATTCGTTTGTGTGGGATGCTTTACCAGGTTCATTTCAGTCCTAGCCATACAAAGGGCACTAAGCATAGAGTGTGAAAACTGAGTTTCCTTGAGATCTGCTTGGAAGCCTGATGGTGTGTGAAGCTAGTGAGCCAAATGGAGTTGTTCTCCCACAAGAACCACTCGGCTGATCCTTCTTCAATATGCCCTTCACCAACATGCAGTGTTTCCTTGATTGAATTAGCTCTCACACCAATATTTGCGTCTAGAGCCTTTGCATTGAGGGCTATCTGAAAATGGCTGTGGCGCTGAAGTTGCCTGTGAATGTGGAGTTGTTGGTATGTGAAACCCGCATGTGGAGCATTCGTTTGTGTGGGATGCTCTACCAGGTTCATTTCAGTCCTAGCCATACAAAGGGCACTAAGCATAGAGTGTGAAAACTGAGTTTCCTTGAGAGCTGCTTGGAAGCCTGATGGTGTGTGAAGTTAGTGAGCCAAATGGAGTTGTTCTCCCACAAGAACCACTCGGCTGATCCTTCTTCAATATGCCCTTCACCAACATGCAGTGTTTCCTTGATTGAATTAGCTCTCACACCAATATTTGCGTCTAGAGCCTTTGCATTGAGGGCTATCTGAAAACGGCTGTGGCGCTGAAGTTGCCTGTGAATGTGGAGTTGGTGGCATGTGAAACCGGCATGTGGAGCATTCGTTTGTGTGGGATGCTCTACCAGGTTCATTCCTAGATAATGCACTCAAAGGGCACTAAGCATAGAGTGTGAAAACTGAGTTTCCTTGAGAGCTGCTTGGAAGCCTGATGGTGTGTGATGTTAGTGAGCCAAATGGAGTTGTTCTCCCGCAAGAACCACTCGGCTGATCCTTCTTCAATATGCCCTTCACCAACATGCAGTGTTTCCTTGATTGAATTAGCTCTCACACCAATATTTGCGTCTAGAGCCTTTGCATTGAGGGCTATGTGAAAATGGCTGTGGCGCTGAAGTTGCCTGTGAATGTGGAGTTGGTGGCATGTGAAACCCGCATGTGGAGCATTCGTTTGTGTGGGATGCTCTACCAGGTTCATTTCAGTCCTAGCCATACAAAGGGCACTAAGCATAGAGTGTGAAAACTGAGTTTCCTTGAGAGCTGCTTGGAAGCCTGATGGTGTGTGAAGTTAGTGAGCCAAATGGAGTTGTTCTCCCACAAGAACCACTCGGCTGATCCTTCTTCAATATGCCCTTCACCAACATGCAGTGTTTCCTTGATTGAATTAGCTCTCACACCAATATTTGCGTCTAGAGCCTTTGCATTGAGGGCTATCTGAAAACGGCTGTGGCGCTGAAGTTGCCTGTGAATGTGGAGTTGGTGGCATGTGAAACCCGCATGTGGAGCATTCGTTTGTGTGGGATGCTCTACCAGGTTCATTTCAGTCCTAGACATACAAAGGGCACTAAGCATAGAGTGTGAAAACTGAGTTTCCTTGAGAGCTGCTTGGAAGCCTGATGGTGTGTGAAGTTAGTGAGCCAAATGGAGTTGTTCTCCCGCAAGAACCACTCGGCTGATCCTTCTTCAATATGCCCTTCACCAACATGCAGTGTTTCCTTGATTGAATTAGCTCTCACACCAATATTTGCGTCTAGAGCCTTTGCATTGAGGGCTATCTGAAAACGGCTGTGGCGCTGAAGTTGCCTGTGAATGTGGAGTTGGTGGCATGTGAAACCCGCATGTGGAGCATTCGTTTGTGTGGGATTCTCTACCAGGTTCATTTCAGTCCTAGCCATACAAAGGGCACTAAGCATAGAGTGTGAAAACTGAGTTTCCTTGAGAGCTGCTTGGAAGCCTGATGGTGTGTGAAGTTAGTGAGCCAAATGCAGTTGTTCTCCCACAAGAACCACTCGGCTGATCCTTCTTCAATATGCCCTTCACCAACATGCAGTGTTTCCTTGATTGAATTAGCTCTCACACCAATATTTGCGTCTAGAGCCTTTGCATTGAGGGCTATCTGAAAACGGCTGTGGCGCTGAAGTTGCCCGTGAATGTGGAGTTGGTGGCATGTGAAACCGGCATGTGGAGCATTCGTTTGTGCGGGATGCTCTACCAGGTTCATTTCAGTCCTAGCCATACAAAGGGCACTAAGCATAGAGTGTGAAAACTGAGTTTCCTTGAGAGCTGCTTGGAAGCCTGATGGTGTGTGAAGTTAGTGAGCCAAATGGAGTTGTTCCCCCACAAGAACCACTCGGCTGATCCTTCTTCAATATGCCCTTCACCAACATGCACTGTTTCCTTGATTGAATTAGCTCTCACACCAATATTTGCGTCTACAGCCTTTGCATTGAGGGCTATCTGAAAACGGCTGTGGCGCTGAAGTTGCCTGTGAATGTGGAGTTGGTGGCATGTGAAACCCGCATGTGGAGCATTCGTTTGTGTGGATGCTGACCAAGCTTCATTTCAGTCCTAGCCATACAAAGGGCACTAAGCATAGAGTGTGAAAACTGAGTTTCCTTGAGAGCTGCTTGGAAGCCTGATGGTGTGTGAAGTTAGTGAGCCAAATGGAGTTGTTCTCCCACAAGAACCACTCGACTGATCCTTCTTCAATATGCCCTTCACCAACATGCAGTGTTTCCTTGATTGAATTAGCTCTCACACCAATATTTGCGTCTAGTGCCTTTGCATTGAGGGCTATCTGAAAACGGCTGTGGCGCTGAAGTTGCCTGTGAATGTGGAGTTGGTGGCATGTCAAACCGGCATGTGGAGCATTCGTTTGTGTGGGATGCTCTACCAGGTTCATTCCTAGATAATGCACTCAAAGGGCACTAAGCATAGAGTGTGAAAACTGAGTTTCCTTGAGAGCTGCTTGGAAGCCTGATGGTGTGTGATGTTAGTGAGCCAAATGGAGTTGTTCTCCCGCAAGAACCACTCGGCTGATCCTTCTTCAATATGCCCTTCACCAACATGCAGTGTTTCCTTGATTGAATTAGCTCTCACACCAATATTTGCGAGCCTTTGCATTGAGGGCTATCTGAAAACGGCTGTGGCGCTGAAGTTGCCTGTGAATGTGGAGTTGTTGGCATGTGAAACCCACATGTGGAGCATTCGTTTGTGTGGGATGCTCTACCAGGTTCATTTCAGTCCTAGCCATACAAAGGGCACTAAGCATAGAGTGTGAAAACTGAGTTTCCTTGAGAGCTGCTTGGAAGCCTGATGGTGTGTGAAGTTAGTGAGCCAAATGGAGTTGTTCCCCACAAGAACCACTCGGCTGATCCTTCTTCAATATGCCCTTCACCAACATGCAGTGTTTCCTTGATTGAATTAGCTCTCACACCAATATTTGCGTCTAGAGCTTTGCATTGAGGGCTATCTGAAAACGGCTGTGGCGCTGAAGTTGCCTGTGAATGTGGAGTTGGTGGCATGTGAAACCCGCATGTGGAGCATTCGTTTGTGTGGGATGCTCTACCAGTTCATTTCAGTCCTAGCCATACAAAGGGCACTAAGCATAGAGTGTGAAAACTGAGTTTCCTTGAGAGCTGCTTGGAAGCCTGATGGTGTGTGAAGTTAGTGAGCCAAATGGAGTTGTTCTCCCACAAGAACCACTCGGCTGATCCTTCTTCAATATGCCCTCGACCAACATGCAGTGTTTCCTTGATTGAATTAGCTCTCACACCAATATTTGCGTCTATAACCCTTGCATTGAGGGCTATCTGAAAACGGCTGTGGCGCTGAAGTTGCCTGTGAATGTGAGTTGGTGGCATGTGAAACCCGAATGTGGAGCATTCGTTTGTGTGGGATGCTGACCAAGCTTCATTTCAGTCCTAGGCACACAAAGAGCACTAAGCATAGAGTGTGAAAACTGAGTTTCCTTGAGAGCTGCTTGAAGCCTGATGGTGTGTGAAGTTAGTGAGCCAAATGGAGTTGTTCTCCCACAAGAACCACTCGGCTGATCCTTCTTCAATATGCCCTTCACCAACATGCAGTGTTTCCTTGATTGAATTAGCTCTCACACCAATATTTGCGTCTAGAGCCTTTGCATTGAGGGCTATCTGAAAACGGCTGTGGCGCTGAAGTTGCCTGTGAATGTGAGTTGGTGGCATGTGAAACCCGCATGTGGAGCATTCGTTTGTGTGGGATGCTCTACCAGGTTCATTCTTAGATAATGCACTCAAAGGGCTCTAAGCATCGAGTGAGAAAACTGAGTTTCCTTGAGAGCTGCTTGGAAGCCTGATGGTGTGTGAAGTTAGTGAGCCAAATGGAGTTGTTCTCCCACAAGAACCACTCGGCTGATCCTTCTTCAATATGCCCTTCACCAACATGCAGTGTTTCCTTGATTGAATTAGCTCTCACACCAATATTTGCGTCTAGAGCCTTTGCATTGAGGGCTATCTGAAAACGGCTGTGGCGCTGAAGTTGCCTGTGAATGTGGAGTTGGTGGCATGTGAAACCCGCATGTGGAGCATTCGTTTGTGTGGGATGCTCTACCAGGTTCATTTCAGTCCTAGCCATAAAAAGGGCACTAAGCATAGAGTGTGAAAACTGAGTTTCCTTGAGAGCTGCTTGGAAGCCTGATGGTGTGTGAAGTTAGTGAGCCAAATGGAGTTGTTCTCCCACAAGAACACTCGGCTGATCTTCTTCAATATGCCCTTCACCAACATGCAGTGTTTCCTTGATTGAATTAGCTCTCACACCAATATTTGCGTCTAGAGCCTTTGCATTGAGGGCTATCTGAAAACGGCTGTGGCACTGAAGTTGCCTGTGAATGTGGAGTTGGTGGCATGTGAAACCCGCATGTGGAGCATTCGTTTGTGTGGGATGCTCTACCAGGTTCATTCCTAGATAATGCACTCAAAGGGCACTAAGCATAGAGTGTGAAAACTGAGTTTCCTTGAGAGCTGCTTGGAAGCCTGATGGTGTGTGAAGTTAGTGAGCCAAACGGAGTTGTTCTCCCACAAGAACCACTCGGCTGATCCTTCTTCAATATGCCCTTCACCAACATGCAGTGTTTCCTTGATTGAATTAGCTCTCACACCAATATTTGCGTCTAGAGCCTTTGCATTGAGGGCTATCTGAAACGGCTGTGGCGCTGAAGTTGCCTGTGAATGTGGAGTTGGTGGCATGTGAAACCCGCATGTGGAGCATTCGTGTGTGTGGGATGCTCTACCAGGTTCATTTCAGTCCTAGCCATACAAAGGGCACTAAGCATTGAGTGAGAAAACTGAGTTTCCTTGAGAGCTGCTTGGAAGCCTGATGGTGTGTGAAGTTAGTGAGCCAAATGGAGTTGTTCTCCACAAGAACCACTCGGCTGATCCTTCTTCAATATGCCCTTCACCAACATGCAGTGTTTCCTTGATTGAATTAGCTCTCACACCAATATTTGCGTCTAGAGCCTTTGCATTGAGGGCTATCTGAAAACGGCTGTGGCGCTGAAGTTGCCTGTGAATGTGGAGTTGGTGGCATGTGAAACCCGCATGTGGAGCATTCATTTGTGTGGGATGCTCTACCAGGTTCATTCCTAGATAATGCACTCAAAGGGCACTAAGCATAGAGTGTGAAAACTGAGTTTCCTTGAGAGCTGCTTGGAAGCCTGATGGTGTGTGATGTTAGTGAGCCAAATGGAGTTGTTCTCCCACAAGAACCACTCGGCTGATCCTTCTTCAATATGCCCTTCACCAACATGCAGTGTTTCCTTGATTGAATTAGCTCTCACACCTATATTTGTGTCTAGAGCCTTTGCATTGAGGGCTATCTGAAAACGGCTGTGGCGCTGAAGTTGCCTGTGAATGTTGAGTTGTTGGCATGTGAAACCCGCATGTGGAGCATTCGTTTGTGTGGGATGCTCTACCAGGTTCATTTCAGTCCTAGCCATACAAAGGGCACTAAGCATAGAGTGTGAAAACTGAGTTTCCTTGAGAGCTGCTTGGAAGCCTGATGGTGTGTGAAGTTAGTGAGCCAAATGAGTTGTTCTCCACAAGAACCACTCGACTGATCCTTCTTCAATATGCTCTTCACCAACATGCAGTGTTTCCTTGATTGAATTAGCTCTCACACCAATATTTGCGTCTAGAGCCTTTGCATTGAGGGCTATCTGAAAACGGCTGTGGCGCTGAAGTTGCCTGTGAATGTGGAGTTGGTGGCATGTGAAACCCGCATGTGGAGCATTCGTGTGTGTGGGATGCTCTACCAGGTTCATTTCAGTCCTAGTCATACAAAGGGCACTAAGCATTGAGTGAGAAAACTGAGTTTCCTTGAGAGCTGCTTGGAAGCCTGATGGTGTGTGAAGTTAGTGAGCCAAATGGAGTTGTTCTCCCACAAGAACCACTCGGCTGATCCTTCTTCAATATCCCCTTCACAACATGCAGTGTTTCCTTGATTGAATTAGCTCTCACACCAATATTTGCGTCTAGAGCCTTTGCATTGAGGGCTATCTGAAAATGGCTGTGGCGCTGAAGTTGCCTGTGAATGTGGAGTTGGTGGCATGTGAAACCCGCATGTGGAGCATTCGTTTGTGTGGGATGCTCTACCAGGTTCATTCCTAGATAATGCACTCAAATGACACTAAGCATAGAGTGTGAAAACTGAGTTTCCTTGAGAGCTGCTTGGAAGCCTGATGGTGTGTGAAGTTAGTGAGCCAAATGGAGTTGTTCTCCCACAAGAACCACTCGGGTGATCCTTCTTCAATATGCCCTTCACCAACATGCAGTGTTTCCTTGATTGAATTAGCTCTCACACCAATATTTGCGTCTAGAGCTTTGCATTGAGGGCTATCTGAAAACGGCTGTGGCGCTGAAGTTGCCTGTGAATGTGGAGTTGTTGGCATGTGAAACCCGCATGTGGAGCATTCGTTTGTGTGGGATGCTCTACCAGGTTCATTCTAGATAATGCACTCAAAGGGCTCTAAGCATCGAGTGAGAAAACTGAGTTTCCTTGAGAGCTGCTTGGAAGCCTGATGGTGTGTGAAGTTAGTGAGCCAAATGGAGTTGTTCTCCCACAAGAACCACTCGGCTGATCCTTCTTCAATATGCCCTTCACCAACATGCAGTGTTTCCTTGATTGAATTAGCTCTCACACCAATATTTGCGTCTAGAGCCTTTGCATTGAGGGCTATCTGAAAACGGCTGTGGCGCTGAAGTTGCCTGTGAATGTGGAGTTGGTGGCATGTTAAACCCGCATGTGGGGCATTCGTTTGTGTGGATGCTCTACCAGGTTCATTCCTAGATAATGCACTCAAAGTGCTCTAAGCATCGAGTGAGAAAACTGAGTTTCCTTGAGAGCTGGTTGGAAGCCTGATGGTGTGTGAAGTTAGTGAGCCAATGGAGTTGTTCTCCCACAAGAACCACTCGGCTGATCCTTCTTCAATATGCCCTTCACCCACATGCAGTGTTTCCTTGATTGAATTAGCTCTCACACCAATATTTGCGTCTAGAGCCTTTGCATTGAGGGCTATCTGAAAACGGCTGTGGCGCTGAAGTTGCCTGTGAATGTGGAGTTGGTGGCATGTGAAACCCGCATGTGAAGCATTCGTTTGTGTGGGATGCTCTACCAGGTTCATTTCAGTCCTAGCCATACAAAGGGCACTAAGCATAGAGTGTGAAAACTGAGTTTCCTTGAGAGCTGCTTGGAAGCCTGATGGTGTGTGAAGTTAGTGAGCCAAATGGAGTTGTTCTCCCACAAGAACCACTCGGCTGATCCTTCTTCAATATGCCCTTCACCAACATGCAGTGTTTCCTTGATTGAATTAGCTCTCACACCAATATTTGCGTCTAGAGCCTTTGCATTGAGGGCTATCTGAAAACGGCTGTGGCGCTGAAGTTGCCTGTGAATGTGGAGTTGTTGGCATGTGAAACCCGCATGTGGAGCATTCGTTTGTGTGGGATGCTCTACCAGGTTCATTTCAGTCCTAGCCATACAAAGGGCACTAAGCATAGAGTGTGAAAACTGAGTTTCCTTGAGAGCTGCTTGGAAGCCTGATGGTGTGTGAAGTTAGTGAGCCAAATGGAGTTGTTCTCCCACAAGAACCACTCGGCTGATCCTTCTTCAATATGCCCTTCACCAACATGCAGTGTTTCCTTGATTGAATTAGCTCTCACACCAATATTTGCGTCTAGAGCCTTTGCATGAGGGCTATCTGAAAACGGCTGTGGCGCTGAATTTGCCTGTGAATGTGGAGTTGGTGGCATGTGAAACCCGCATGTGGAGCATTCGTTTGTGTGGGATGCTGACCAAGCTTCATTTCAGTCCTAGGCACACAAAGAGCACTAAGCATAGAGTGTGAAAACTGAGTTTCCTTGAGAGCTGCTTGGAAGCCTGATGGTGTGTGAAGTTAGTGAGCCAAATGAGTTGTTCTCCCACAAGAACCACTCGGCTGATCCTTCTTCAATATGCCCTTCACCAACATGCAGTGTTTCCTTGATTGAATTAGCTCTCACACCAATATTTGCGTCTAGAGCCTTTGCATTGAGGGCTATCTGAAACGGCTGTGGCGCTGAATTTGCCTGTGAATGTGGAGTGGTGGCATGTGAAACCGCATGTGGAGCATTCGTTTGTGTGGGATGCTGACCAAGCTTCATTTCAGTCCTAGGCACACAAAGAGCACTAAGCATAGAGTGTGAAAACTGAGTTTCCTTGAGAGCTGCTTGGAAGCCAGATGGTGTGTGAAGTTAGTGAGCCAAATGGAGTTGTTCTCCCACAAGAACCACTCGGCTGATCCTTCTTCAATATGCCCTTCACCACATGCAGTGTTTCCTTGATTGAATTAGCTCTCACACCAATATTTGCGTCTAGAGCCTTTGCATTGAGGGCTATGTGAAACGGCTGTGGCGCTGAAGTTGCCTGTGAATGTGGAGTTGTTGGCATGTGAAACCCGCATGTGGAGCATTCGTTTGTGTGGGATGCTCTACAGGTTCATTCCTAGATAATGCACTCAAAGGTCTCTAAGCATCGAGTGAGAAAACTGAGTTTCCTTGAGAGCTGCTTAGAAGCCTGATGGTGTGTGAAGTTAGTGAGCCAAATGGAGTTGTTCTCCACAAGAACCACTCGGCTGATCCTTCTTCAATATGCCCTTCACCAACATGCAGTGTTTCCTTGATTGAATTAGCTCTCACACCAATATTTGCGTCTAGAGCCTTTGCATTGAGGGCTATCTGAAAACGGCTGTGGCGCTGAAGTTGCCTGTGAATGTTGAGTTGGTGGCATGTGAAACCCGCATGTGGAACATTCGTTTGTGTGGGATGCTCTACCAGGTTCATTTCAGTCCTAGCCATACAAAGGGCACTAACCATAGAGTGTGAAAACTGAGTTTCCTTGAGAGCTGCTTGGAAGCCTGATGGTGTGTGAAGTTAGTGAGCCAAATGGAGTTGTTCTCCCACAAGAACCACTCGGCTGATCCTTCTTCAATATGCCCTTCACCAACATGCAGTGTTTCCTTGATTGAATTAGCTCTCACACCAATATTTGCGTCTAGAGCCTTTGCATGAGGGCTATCTGAAATCGGCTGTGGCGCTGAAGTTGCCTGTGAATGTGGAGTTGGTGGCATGTGAAACCCGCAATGTGGAGCATTCGTTTGTGTGGGATGCTCTACCAGGTTCATTTCAGTCCTAGCCATACAAAGGGCACTAAGCATAGAGTGTGAAAACTGAGTTTCCTTGAGAGCTGCTTGGAAGCCTGATGGTGTGTGAAGTTAGTGAGCCAAATGCAGTTGTTCTCCCACAAGAACCACTCGGCTGATCCTTCTTCAATATGCCCTTCACCAACATGCAGTGTTTCCTTGATTGAATTAGCTCTCACACCAATATTTGCGTCTAGAGCCTTTGCATTGAGGGCTATCTGAAACGGCTGTGGAGCTGAAGTTGCCTGTGAATGTGGAGTTGTTGGCATGTGAAACCCGCATGTGGAGCATTCGTTTGTGTGGGATGCTCTACCAGGTTCATTTCTAGTCCTAGCCATACAAAGGGCACTAAGCATAGAGTGTGAAAACTGAGTTTCCTTGAGAGCCTGCTTGGAAGCCTGATGGTGTGTGAAGTTAGTGAGCCAAATGGAGTTGTTCTCCCACAAGAACCACTCGGCTGATCCTTCTTCAATATGCCCTTCACCAACATGCAGTGTTTCCTGGATTGAATTATCTTTCACACCAATATTTGCGTCTAGAGCCTTTGCATTGAGGGCTATCTGAAAACGGCTGTGGCGCTGAAGTTGCCTGTGAATGTGGAGTTGTTGGCATGTGAAACCCGCATGTGGAGCATTCGTTTGTGTGGGATGCTCTACCAGGTTCATTTCAGTCCTAGCCATACAAAGGGCACTAAGCATAGAGTGTGAAAACTGAGTTTCCTTGAGAGCTGCTTGGAAGCCTGATGGTGTGTGAAGTTAGTGAGCCAAATGGAGTTGTTCTCCCACAAGAACCACTCGGCTGATCCTTCTTCAATATGCCCTTCACCAACATGCAGTGTTTCCTTGATTGAATTAGCTCTCACACCAATATTTGCGTCTAGAGCCTTTGCATTGAGGGCTATCTGAAAACGGCTGTGGCGCTGAAGTTGCCTGTGAATGTGGAGTTGGTGGCATGTGAAACCCGCATGTGGAGCATTCGTTTGTGTGGATTGCTCTACCAGGTTCATTTCAGTCCTAGCCATACAAAGGGCACTAAGCATAGAGTGTGAAAACTGAGTTTCCTTGAGAGCTGCTTGGAAGCCTGATGGTGTGTGAAGTTAGTGAGCCAAATGGAGTTGTTCTCCCACAAGAACCACTCGGCTGATCCTTCTTCAATATGCCCTTCACAACATGCAGTGTTTCCTTGATTGAATTAGCTCTCACACCAATATTTGCGTCTAGAGCCTTTGCATTGAGGGCTATCTGAAACGGCTGTGGCGCTGAAGTTGCTGTGAATGTGGAGTTGGTGGCATGTGAAACCGGCATGTGGAGCATTCGTTTGTGTGGGATGCTCTACCAGGTTCATTCCTAGATAATGCACTCAAAGGGCACTAAGCATAGAGTGTGAAACTGAGTTTCCTTGAGAGCTGCTTGGAAGCCTGATGGTGTGTGAAGTTAGTGAGCAAATGGAGTTGTTCTCCCACAAGAACCACTCGGCTGATCCTTCTTCAATATGCCCTTCACCAACATGCAGTGTTTCCTTGATTGAATTAGCTCTCACACCAATATTTGCGTCTAGAGCCTTTGCATTGAGGGCTATCTGAAAACGGCTGTGGCGCTGAAGTTGCCTGTGAATGTGGAGTTGGTGGCATGTGAAACCCGCATGTGGAGCATTCGTTTGTGTGGGATGCTCTACCAGGTTCATTTCAGTCCTAGCCATACAAAGGGCACTAAGCATAGAGTGTGAAAACTGAGTTTCCTTGAGAGCTGTTTGGAAGCCTGATGGGTGTGTGAAGTTAGTGAGCCAAATGGAGTTGTTCTCGCACAAGAAACCACTCGGCTGATCCTTCTTCAATATGCCCTTCACCAACATGCAGTGTTTCCTTGATTGAATTAGCTCTCACACCAATATTTGCGTCTAGAGCCTTTGCATTGAGGGCTATCTGAAAACAGCAGTGGCGCTGAAGTTGCTTGTGAATGTGGAGTTGGTGGCATGTGAAACCCGCATGTGGAGCATTCGTTTGTGTGGGATGCTCTACCAGGTTCATTTCAGTCCTAGCCATACAAAGGGCACTAAGCATAGAGTGTGAAACTGAGTTTCCTTGAGAGCTGCTTGGAAGCCTGATGGTGTGTGAAGTTAGTGAGCCAAATGGAGTTGTTCTCCCACAAGAACCACTCGGCTGATCCTTCTTCAATATGCCCTTCACCAACATGCAGTGTTTCTTGATTGAATTAGCTCTCACACCAATATTTGCGTCTAGAGCCTTTGCATTGAGGGCTATCTGAAAACGGCTGTGGCGCTGAAGTTGCCTGTGGAATGTGGAGTTGTTGGCATGTGAAACCCGCATGTGGAGCATTCGTTTGTGTGGGATGCTCTACCAGGTTCATTTCAGTCCTAGCCATACAAAGGGCACTAAGCATAGAGTGTGAAAACTGAGTTCCTTGAGAGCTGCTTGGAAGCCTGATGGTGTGTGAAGTTAGTGAGCCAAATGGAGTTGTTCTCCCACAAGAACCACTCGGCTGATCCTTCTTCAATATGCCCTTCACCAACATGCAGTGTTTCCTTGATTGAATTAGCTCTCACACCAATATTTGCGTCTAGAGCCTTTGCATTGAGGGCTATCTGAAAACGGCTGTGGCGCTGAAGTTGCCTGTGAATGTGGAGTTGGTGGCATGTGAAACCCGCATGTGGAGCATTCGTTTTGTGTGGGATGCTCTACCAGGTTCATTCCTAGATAATGCACTCAAAGGGCTCTAAGCATCGAGTGAGAAAACTGAGTTTCCTTGAGAGCTGCTTGGAAGCCTGATGGTGTGTGAGTTAGTGAGCCAAATGGAGTTGTTCTCCACAAGAACCACTCGGCTGATCCTTCTTCAATATGCCCTTCACCAACATGCAGTGTTTCCTTGATTGAATTAGCTCTCACACCAATATTTGCGTCTAGAGCCTTTGCATGAGGGCTCTCTGAAAACGGCTGTGGTGCTGAAGGTGCCTGTGAATGGTGGAGTTGGTGCCATGTGAAACCCGCATGTGGAGCATTCGTTTGTGTGGGATGCTCTACCAGGTTCATTCCTAGATAATGCACTCAAAGGGCTCTAAGCATCGAGTGAGAAAACTGAGTTTCCTTGAGAGCTGCTTGGAAGCCTGATGGTGTGTGAAGTTAGTGAGCCAAATGGAGTTGTTCTCCCACAAGAACCACTCGGCTGATCCTTCTTCAATATGCCCTTCACCAACATGCAGTGTTTCCTTGATTGAATTAGCTCTCACACCAATATTTGCGTCTAGAGCCTTTGCATTGAGGGCTATCTGAAAACAGCAGTGGCGCTGAAGTTGCCTGTGAATGTGGAGTTGGTGGCATGTGAAACCCGCATGTGGAGCATTCGTTTGTGTGGGATGCTCTACCAGGTTCATTTCAGTCCTAGCCATACAAAGGGCACTAAGCATAGAGTGTGAAAACTGAGTTTCCTTGAGAGCTGCTTGGAAGCCTGATGGTGTGTGAAGTTAGTGAGCCAAATGAGTTGTTCTCCCACAAGAACCACTCGGCTGATCCTTCTTCAATATGCCCTTCACCAACATGCAGTGTTTCCTTGATTGAATTAGCTCTCACACCAATATTTGCGTCTAGAGCCTTTGCATTGAGGGCTATCTGAAAACGGCTGTGGCGCTGAAGTTGCCTGTGAATGTGGAGTTGTTGGCATGTGAAACCCGCATGTGGAGCATTCGTTTGTGTGGGATGCTCTACCAGGTTCATTTCAGTCCTAGCCATACAAAGGGCACTAAGCATAGAGTGTGAAAACTGAGTTTCCTTGAGAGCTGCTTGAAGCCTGATGGTGTGTGAAGTTAGTGAGGCCAAATGGAGTTGTTCTCCCACAAGAACCACTCGGCTGATCCTTCTTCAATATGCCCTTCACCAACATGCAGTGTTTCCTTGATTGAATTAGCTCTCACACCAATATTTGCGTCTAGAGCCTTTGCATTGAGGGCTATCTGAAAACGGCTGTGGCGCTGAAGTTGCCTGTGAATGTGGAGTTGGTGGCATGTGAAACCCGCATGTGAGCATTCGTTTGTGTGGGATGCTCTACCAGGTTTCATTCCTAGATAATGCACTCAAAGGGCTCTAAGCATCGAGTGAGAAACTGAGTTCCTTGAGAGCTGCTTGGAAGCCTGATGGTGTGTGAAGTTAGTGAGCCAAATGGAGTTGTTCTCCCACAAGAACCACTCGGCTGATCCTTCTTCAATATGCCCTTCACCAACATGCAGTGTTTCCTTGATTGAATAGCTCTCACACCAATATTTGCGTCTAGAGCCTTTGCATTGAGGGCTATCTGAAACGGCTGTGGTGCTGAAGGTGCCTGTGAATGTGGAGTTGGTGCCATGTGAAACCCGCACTGTGGAGCATTCGTTTGTGTGGGATGCTCTACCAGGTTCATTCCTAGATAATGCACTCAAAGGGCTCTAAGCATCGAGTGAGAAAACTGAGTTTCCTTGAGAGCTGCTTGGAAGCCTGATGGTGTGTGAAGTTAGTGAGCCAAATGGAGTTGTTCTCCCACAAGAACCACTCGGCTGATCCTTCTTCAATATGCCCTTCACCAACATGCAGTGTTTCCTTGATTGAATTAGCTCTCACACCAATATTTGCGTCTAGAGCCTTTGCATTGAGGGCTATCTGAAACGGCTGTGGCGCTGAAGTTGCCTGTGAATGTGGAGTTGTTGGCATGTGAAACCCGCATGTGGAGCATTCGTTTGTGTGGGATGCTCTACCAGGTTCATTTCAGTCCTAGCCATACAAAGGGCACTAAGCATAGAGTGTGAAAACTGAGTTTCCTTGAGAGCTGCTTGGAAGCCTGATGGTGTGTGAATGTTAGTGAGCCAAATGGAGTTGTTCTCCACAAGAACCACTCGGCTGATCCTTCTTCAATATGCCCTTCACCAACATGCAGTGTTTCCTTGATTGAATTAGCTCTCACACCAATATTTGCGTCTAGAGCCTTTGCATTGAGGGCTATCTGAAAACGGCTGTGGCGGTGAAGTTGCCTGTGAATGTGGAGTTGGTGGCATGTGAAACCGGCATGTGGAGCATTCGTTTGTGTGGGATGCTCTACCAGGTTCATTCCTAGATAATGCACTCAAAAGGCTCTAAGCATCGAGTGAGAAAACTGAGTTTCCTTGAGAGCTGCTTGGAAGCCTGATGGTGTGTGAAGTTAGTGAGCCAAATGGAGTTGTTCTCCCACAAGAACCACTCGACTGATCCTTCTTCAATATGCCCTTCACCAACATGCAGTGTTTCCTTGATTGAATTAGCTCTCACACCAATATTTGCGTCTAGAGCCTTTGCATTGAGGCTATCTGAAAACGGCTGTAGCGCTGAAGTTGCCTGTGAATGTGGAGTTGGTGGCATGTGAAACCCGAATGTGGAGCATTCGTTTGTGTGGGATGCTGACCAAGCTTCATTTCAGTCCTAGCCATACAAAGGGCACTAAGCATAGAGTGTGAAAACTGAGTTTCCTTGAGATCTGCTTGGAAGCCTGATGGTGTGTGAAGCTAGTGAGCCAAATGGAGTTGTTCTCCCACAAGAACCACTCGGCTGATCCTTCTTCAATATGCCATGCCCTTCACCAACATGCAGTGTTTCCTTGATTGAATTAGCTCTCACACCAATATTTGCGTCTAGAGCCTTTGCATTGAGGGCTATCTGAAAATGGCTGTGGCGCTGAAGTTGCCTGTGAATGTGGAGTTGTTGGCATGTGAAACCCGCATGTGGAGCATTCGTTTGTGTGGGATGCTCTACCAGGTTCATTTCAGTCCTAGCCATACAAAGGGCACTAAGCATAGAGTGTGAAAACTGAGTTTCCTTGAGAGCTGCTTGGAAGCCTGATGGTGTGTGAAGTTAGTGAGCCAAATGGAGTTGTTCTCCCACAAGAACCACTCGGCTGATCCTTCTTCAATATGCCCTTCACCAACATGCAGTGTTTCCTTGATTGAATTAGCTCTCACACCAATATTTGCGTCTAGAGCCTTTGCATTGAGGGCTATCTGAAAACGGCTGTGGCGCTGAAGTTGCCTGTGAATGTGGAGTTGGTGGCATGTGAAACCCGCATGTGGAGCATTCGTTTGTGTGGGATGCTCTACCAGGTTCATTCCTAGATAATGCACTCAAAGGGCACTAAGCATAGAGTGTGAAAACTGAGTTTCCTTGAGAGCTGCTTGGAAGCCTGATGGTGTGTGATGTTAGTGAGCCAAATGGAGTTGTTCTCCCGCAAGAACCACTCGGCTGATCCTTCTTCAATATGCCCTTCACCAACATGCAGTGTTTCCTTGATTGAATTAGCTCTCACACCAATATTTGCGTCTAGAGCCTTTGCATTGAGGGCTATCTGAAAATGGCTGTGGCGCTGAAGTTGCCTGTGAATGTGGAGTTGGTGGCATGTGAAACCCGCATGTGGAGCATTCGTTTGTGTGGGATGCTCTACCAGGTTCATTTCAGTCCTAGCCATACAAAGGGCACTAAGCATAGAGTGTGAAAACTGAGTTTCCTTGAGAGCTGCTTGGAAGCCTGATGGTGTGTGAAGTTAGTGAGCCAAATGGAGTTGTTCTCCCACAAGAACCACTCGGCTGATCCTTCTTCAATATGCCCTTCACCAACATGCAGTGTTTCCTTGATTGAATTAGCTCTCACACCAATATTTGCATCTAGAGCCTTTGCATTGAGGGCTATCTGAAAACGGCTGTGGCGCTGAAGTTGCCTGTGAATGTGGAGTTGGTGGCATGTGAAACCCGCATGTGGAGCATTCGTTTGTGTGGATGCTCTACCAGGTTCATTTCAGTCCTAGCCATACAAAGGGCACTAAGCATAGAGTGTGAAAACTGAGTTTCCTTGAGAGCTGCTTGGAAGCCTGATGGTGTGTGAAGTTAGTGAGCCAAATGGAGTTGTTCTCCCACAAGAACCACTCGGCTGATCCTTCTTCAATATGCCCTTCACCAACATGCAGTGCTTCCTTGATTGAATTAGCTCTCACACCAATATTTGCGTCTAGAGCCTTTGCATTGAGGGCTATCTGAAAACGGCTGTGGCGCTGAAGTTGCCTGTGAATGTGGAGTTGTTGGCATGTGAAACCCGCATGTGGAGCATCCGTTTGTGTGGGATGCTCTACAGGTTCATTCCTAGATAATGCACTCAAAGGGCACTAAGCATAGAGTGTGAAAACTGAGTTTCCTTGAGAGCTGCTTGGAAGCCTGATGGTGTGTGAAGTTAGTGAGCCAAATGCAGTTGTTCTCCCACAAGAACCACTCGGCTGATCCTTCTTCAATATGCCCTTCACCAACATGCAGTGTTTCCTTGATTGAATTAGCTCTCACACCAATATTTGCGTCTAGAGCCTTTGCATTGAGGGCTATCTGAAAACGGCTGTGGCGCTGAAGTTGCCTGTGAATGTGGAGTTAGTGGCATGTGAAACCGGCATGTGGAGCATTCGTTTGTGCGGGATGCTCTACCAGGTTCATTTCAGTCCTAGCCATACAAAGGGCACTAAGCATAGAGTGTGAAAACTGAGTTTCCTTGAGAGCTGCTTGGAAGCCTGATGGTGTGTGAAGTTAGTGAGCCAAATGGAGTTGTTCTCCCACAAGAACCACTCGCTGATCCTTCTTCAATATGCCCTTCACCAACATGCAGTGTTTCCTTGATTGAATTAGCTCTCACACCAATATTTGCGTCTAGAGCCTTTGCATTGAGGGCTATCTGAAAACGGCTGTGGCGCTGAAGTTGTCTGTGAATGTGGAGTTGGTGGCATGTGAAACCCGCATGTGGAGCATTCGTTTGTGTGGGATGCTCTACCAGGTTCATTTCAGTCCTAGCCATACAAAGGGCACTAAGCATAGAGTGTGAAAACTGAGTTTCCTTGAGAGCTGCTTGGAAGCCTGATGGTGTGTGAAGTTAGTGAGCCAAATGGAGTTGTTCTCCCACAAGAACCACTCGGCTGATCCTTCTTCAATATGCCCTTCACCAACATGCAGTGTTTCCTTGATTGAATTAGCTCTCACACCAATATTTGCGTCTAGAGCCTTTGCATTGAGGGCTATCTCAAAACGGCTGTGGCGCTGAAGTTGCCTGTGAATGTGGAGTTGGTGGCATGTGAAACCCGCATGTGGAGCATTCGTTTGTGTGGGATGCTCTACCAGGTTCATTCCTAGATAATGCACTCAAAGGGCTCTAAGCATAGAGTGAGAAAACTGAGTTTCCTTGAGAGCTGCTTGGAAGCCTGATGGTGTGTGAAGTTAGTGAGCCAAATGGAGTTGTTCTCCCACAAGAACCACTCGGCTGATCCTTCTTCAATATGCCCTTCACCAACATGCAGTGTTTCCTTGATTGAATTAGCTCTCACACCAATATTTGCGTCTAGAGCTTTTGCATTGAGGGCTATCTGAAAACGGCTGTGGCGCTTAAGTTGCCTGTGAATGTGGAGTTGTTGGCATGTGAAACCCACATGTGGAGCATTCGTTTGTGTGGGATGCTCTACCAGGTTCATTTCAGTCCTAGCCATACAAAGGGCACTAAGCATAGAGTGTGAAAACTGAGTTTCCTTGAGAGCTGCTTGGAAGCCTGATGGTGTGTGAAGTTAGTGAGCCAAATGGAGTTGTTCCCCCACAAGAAGCACTCGGCTGATCCTTCTTCAATATGCCCTTCACCAACATGCAGTGTTTCCTTGATTGAATTAGCTCTCACACCAATATTTGCGTCTAGAGCCTTTGCATTGAGGGCTATCTGAAAACGGCTGTGGCGCTGAAGTTGCCTGTGAATGTGGAGTTGGTGGCATGTGAAACCCGCATGTGGAGCATTCGTTTGTGTGGGATGCTCTACCAGGTTCATTTCAGTCCTAGCCATACAAAGGGCACTAAGCATAGAGTGTGAAAACTGAGTTTCCTTGAGAGCTGCTTGGAAGCCTGATGGTGTATGAAGTTAGTGAGCCAAATGGAGTTGTTCTCCCACAAGAACCACTCGGCTGATCCTTCTTCAATATGCCCTCCACCAACATGCAGTGTTTCCTTGATTGAATTAGCTCTCACACCAATATTTGCGGCTAGAACCCTTGCATTGAGGGCTATCTGAAAACAGCTGTGGCGCTGAAGTTGCCTGTGAATGTGGAGTTGGTGGCATGTGAAACCCGCATGTGGAGCATTCGTTTGTGTGGATGCTGACCAAGCTTCATTTCAGTAATAGGCACACAAAGAGCACTAAGCATAGAGTGTGAAAACTGAGTTTCCTTGAGAGCTGCTTGGAAGCCTGATGGTGTGTGAAGTTAGTGAGCCAAATGGAGTTGTTCTCCCACAAGAACCACTCGGCTGATCCTTCTTCAATATGCCCTTCACCAACATGCAGTGTTTCCTTGATTGAATTAGCTCTCACACCAATATTTGCGTCTAGAGCCTTTGCATTGAGGGCTATCTGAAAACGGGCTGTGGCGCTGAAGTTGCCTGTGAATGTGGAGTTGGTGGCATGTGAAACCCGCATGTGGAGCATTCGTTTGTGTGGATGCTCTACCAGGTTCATTCCTAGATAATGCACTCAAAGGTCTCTAAGCATCGAGTGAGAAAACTGAGTTTCCTTGAGAGCTGCTTGGAAGCCTGATGGTGTGTGAAGTTAGTGAGCCAAATGGAGTTGTTCTCCCACAAGAACACTCGGCTGATCCTTCTTCAATATGCCCTTCACCAACATGCAGTGTTTCCTTGATTGATTAGCTCTCACACCAATATTTGCGTCTAGAGCCTTTGCATTGAGGGCTATCTGAAAACGGCTGTGGCGCTGAAGTTGCCTGTGAATGTGGAGTTGGTGGCATGTGAAACCCGCATGTGGAGCATTCGTTTGTGTGGGATGCTCTACCAGGTTCATTTCAGTCCTAGCCATACAAAGGGCACTAAGCATAGAGTGTGAAAACTGAGTTTCCTTGAGAGCTGCTTGGAAGCCTGATGGTGTGTGAAGTTAGTGAGCCAAATGGAGTTGTTCTCCCACAAGAACACTCGGCTGATCCTTCTTCAATCTGCCCTTCACCAACATGCAGTGTTTCCTTGATTGAATTAGCTCTCACACCAATATTTGCGTCTAGAGCCTTTGCATTGAGGGCTATCTGAAAACGGCTGTGGCGCTGAAGTTGCCTGTGAATGTGGAGTTGGTGGCATGTGAAACCCGCATGTGGAGCATTAATTTGTGTGGGATGCTCTACCAGTTCATTCCTAGATAATGCATTCAAAGGGCACTAAGCATAGAGTGTGAAAACTGAGTTTCCTTGAGAGCTGCTTGGAAGCCTGATGGTGTGTGAAGTTAGTGAGCCAAATGGAGTTGTTCTCCCACAAGAACCACTCGGCTGATCCTTCTTCAATATGCCCTTCACCAACATGCAGTGTTTCCTTGATTGAATTAGCTCTCACACCAATATTTGTGTCTAGAGCCTTTGCATTGAGGGCTATCTGAAAACGGCTGTGGCGCTGAAGTTGCCTGTGAATGTTGAGTTGTTGGCATGTGAAACCCGCATGTGGAGCATTCGTTTGTGTGGGATGCTCTACCAGGTTCATTTCAGTCCTAGCCATACAAAGGGCACTAAGCATAGAGTGTGAAAACTGAGTTTCCTTGAGAGCTGCTTGGAAGCCTGATGGTGTGTGAAGTTAGTGAGCCAAATGGAGTTGTTCTCCCACAAGAACCACTCGACTGATCCTTCTTCAATATGCTCTTCACCAACATGCAGTGTTTCCTTGATTGAATTAGCTCTCACACCAATATTTGCGTCTAGAGCCTTTGCATTGAGGGCTATCTGAAAACGGCTGTGGCGCTGAAGTTGCCTGTGAATGTGGAGTTGGTGGCATGTGAAACCGCATGTGGAGCATTCGTTTGTGTGGGATGCTCTACCAGGTTCATTCCTAGATAATGCACTCAAAGGGCTCTAAGCATAGAGTGAGAAAACTGAGTTTCCTTGAGAGCTGCTTGGAAGCCTGATGGTGTGTGAAGTTAGTGAGCCAAATGGAGTTGTTCTCCCACAAGAACCACTCGGCTGATCCTTCTTCAATATGCCCTTCACCAACATGCAGTGTTTCCTTGATTGAATTAGCTCTCACACCAATATTTGCGTCTAGAGCCTTTGCATTGAGGGCTATCTGAAAACGGCTGTGGCGCTGAAGTTGCCTGTGAATGTGGAGTTGGTGGCATGTGAAACCCGCATGTGGAGCATTCGTTTGTGTGGGATGCTCTACCAGGTTCATTTCAGTCCTAGCCATACAAAGGGCACTAAGCATAGAGTGTGAAAACTGAGTTTCCTTGAGAGCTGCTTGGAAGCCTGATGGTGTATGAAGTTAGTGAGCCAAATGGAGTTGTTCTCCACAAGAACCACTCGGCTGATCCTTCTTCAATATGCCCTCCACCAACATGCAGTGTTTCCTTGATTGAATTAGCTCTCACACCAATATTTGCGTCTAGAACCCTTGCATTGAGGGCTATCTGAAAACAGCTGTGGCGCTGAAGTTGCCTGTGAATGTGGAGTTGGTGGCATGTGAAACCGAATGTGGAGCATTCGTTTGTGTGGGATGCTGACCAAGCTTCATTTCAGTAATAGGCACACAAAGAGCACTAAGCATAGAGTGTGAAAACTGAGTTTCCTTGAGAGCTGCTTGGAAGCCTGATGGTGTGTGAAGTTAGTGAGCCAAATGGAGTTGTTCTCCCACAAGAACCACTCGGCTGATCCTTCTTCAATATGCCCTTCACCAACATGCAGTGTTTCCTTGATTGAATTAGCTCTCACACCAATATTTGCGTCTAGAGCCTTTGCATTGAGGGCTATCTGAAAACGGCTGTGGCGCTGAAGTTGCCTGTGAATGTGGAGTTGGTGGCATGTGAAACCCGCATGTGGAGCATTCGTTTGTGTGGGATGCTCTACCAGGTTCATTCCTAGATAATGCACTCAAAGGGCTCTAAGCATCGAGTGAGAAAACTGAGTTTCCTTGAGAGCTGCTTGGAAGCCTGATGGTGTGTGAAGTTAGTGAGCCAAATGGAGTTGTTCTCCCACAAGAACCACTCGGCTGATCCTTCTTCAATATGCCCTTCACCAACATGCAGTGTTTCCTTGATTGAATTAGCTCTCACACCAATATTTGCGTCTAGAGCCTTTGCATTGAGGGCTATGTGAAAACGGCTGTGGCGCTGAAGTTGCCTGTGAATGTGGAGTTGGTGGCATGTGAAACCCGCATGTGGAGCATTCGTTTGTGTGGGATGCTCTACCAGGTTCATTTCAGTCCTAGCCATACAAAGGGCACTAAGCATAGAGTGTGAAAACTGAGTTTCCTTGAGAGCTGCTTGGAAGCCTGATGGTGTGTGAAGTTAGTGAGCCAAATGGAGTTGTTCTCCCACAAGAACCACTCGGCTGATCCTTCTTCAATATGCCCTTCACCAACATGCAGTGTTTCCTTGATTGAATTAGCTCTCACACCAATATTTGCGTCTAGAGCCTTTGCATTGAGGGCTATCTGAAAACGGCTGTGGCACTGATTTGCCTGTGAATGTGGAGTTGGTGGCATGTGAAACCCGCATGTGGAGCATTCGT
This sequence comes from Ochotona princeps, assembly GCF_030435755.1. Taxonomy (NCBI): domain Eukaryota; kingdom Metazoa; phylum Chordata; class Mammalia; order Lagomorpha; family Ochotonidae; genus Ochotona; species Ochotona princeps. The sequence continues at coordinate 79,283 of NW_026700907.1, forward strand.
TTGTGTGGGATGCTCTACCAGGTTCATTCCTAGATAATGCACTCAAAGGGCACTAAGCATAGAGTGTGAAAACTGAGTTTCCTTGAGAGCTGCTTGGAAGCCTGATGGTGTGTGAAGTTAGTGAGCCAAATGGAGTTGTTCTCCCACAAGAACCACTCGACTGATCCTTCTTCAATATGCTCTTCACCAACATGCAGTGTTTCCTTGATTGAATTAGCTCTCACACCAATATTTGCGTCTAGAGCCTTTGCATTGAGGGCTATCTGAAAACGGCTGTGGCGCTGAAGTTGCCTGTGAATGTGGAGTTGGTGGCATGTGAAACCCGCATGTGGAGCATTCGTGTGTGTGGGATGCTCTACCAGGTTCATTTCAGTCCTATCCATACAAAGGGCACTAAGCATTGAGTGAGAAAACTGAGTTTCCTTGAGAGCTGCTTGGAAGCCTGATGGTGTGTGAAGTTAGTGAGCCAAATGGAGTTGTTCTCCCACAAGAACCACTCGGCTGATCCTTCTTCAATATGCCCTTCACCAACATGCAGTGTTTCCTTGATTGAATTAGCTCTCACACCAATATTTGCGTCTAGAGCCTTTGCATTGAGGGCTATCTGAAAACGGCTGTGGCGCTGAAGTTGCCTGTGAATGTGGAGTTGGTGGCATGTGAAACCCGCATGTGGAGCATTCGTTTGTGTGGGATGCTCTACCAGGTTCATTCCTAGATAATGCACTCAAAGGGCACTAAGCATAGAGTGTGAAAACTGAGTTTCCTTGAGAGCTGCTTGGAAGCCTGATGGTGTGTGAAGTTAGTGAGCCAAATGGAGTTGTTCTCCCACAAGAACCACTCGGCTGATCCTTCTTCAATATGCCCTTCACCAACATGCAGTGTTTCCTTGATTGAATTAGCTCTCACACCAATATTGTGTCTAGAGCCTTTGCATTGAGGGCTATCTGAAAACGGCTGTGGCGCTGAAGTTGCCTGTGAATGTTGAGTTGTTGGCATGTGAAACCCGCATGTGGAGCATTCGTTTGTGTGGGATGCTCTACCAGGTTCATTTCAGTCCTAGCCATACAAAGGGCACTAAGCATAGAGTGTGAAAACTGAGTTTCCTTGAGAGCTGCTTGGAAGCCTGATGGTGTGTGAAGTTAGTGAGCCAAATGGAGTTGTTCTCCCACAAGAACCACTCGACTGATCCTTCTTCAATATGCTCTTCACCAACATGCAGTGTTTCCTTGATTGAATTAGCTCTCACACCAATATTTGCGTCTAGAGCCTTTGCATTGAGGGCTATCTCAAAACGGCTGTGGCGCTGAAGTTGCCTGTGAATGTGGAGTTGGTGGCATGTGAAACCCGCATGTGGAGCATTCA
>NW_026700908.1:0-41875 GCF_030435755.1 Ochotona princeps
CAATATGCCCTTCACCAACATGCAGTGTTTCCTTGATTGAATTAGCTCTCACACCAATATTTGCGTCTAGAGCCTTTGCATTGAGGGCTATCTGAAAACGGCTGTGGCGCTGAAGTTGCCTGTGAATGTGGAGTTGGTGGCATGTCAAACCCGCATGTGGAGCATTCGTTTGTGTGGGATGCTCTACCAGGTTCATTCCTAGATAATGCACTCAAAGGGCACTAAGCATAGAGTGTGAAAACTGAGTTTCCTTGAGAGCTGCTTGGAAGCCTGATGGTGTGTGAAGTTAGTGAGCCAAATGGAGTTGTTCTCCCACAAGAACCACTCGGCTGATCCTTCTTCAATATGCCCTTCACCAACATGCAGTGTTTCCTTGATTGAATTAGCTCTCACACCAATACTTGCGTCTAGAGCCTTTGCATTGAGGGCTATCTGAAAACGGCTGTGGCGCTGAAGTTGCCTGTGAATGTGGAGGTGGTGGCATGTGAAACCCGCATGTGGAGCATTCGTTTGTGTGGGATGCTCTACCAGGTTCATTCCTAGATAATGCACTCAAAGGGCACTAAGCATAGAGTGTGAAAACTGAGTTTCCTTGAGAGCTGCTTGGAAGCCTGAAGGTGTGTGAAGTTAGTGAGCCAAATGGAGCTGTTCTCCCCACAAGAACCACTCGGCTGATCCTTCTTCAATATGCCCTTCACCAACATGCAGTGTTTCCTTGATTGAATTAGCTCTCACACCAATATTTGCGTCTAGAGCCTTTGCATTGAGGGCTATCTGAAAACGGCTGTGGCGCTGAAGTTGCCTGTGAATGTGGAGTGGGTGGCATGTGAAACCCGCATGTGGAGCATTCGTTTGTGTGGGTGCTCTACCAGGTTCATTCCTAGATAATGCACTCAAAGGGCACTAAGCATAGAGTGTGAAAACTGAGTTTCCTTGAGAGCTGCTTGGAAGCCTGATGGTGTGTGAAGTTAGTGAGCCAAATGGAGTTGTTCTCCCACAAGAACCACTCGGCTGATCCTTCTTCAATATGCCCTTCACCAACATGCAGTGTTTCCTTGATTGAATTAGCTCTCACACCAATATTTGCGTCTAGAGCCTTTGCATTGAGGGCTATCTTAAAACGGCTGTGGCGCTGAAGTTGCCTGTGAATGTGGAGTTGGTGGCATGTCAAACCCGCATGTGGAGCATTCGTTTGTGTGGGATGCTCTACCAGGTTCATTCCTAGATAATGCACTCAAAGGGCACTAAGCATAGAGTGTGAAAACTGAGTTTCCTTGAGAGCTGCTTGGAAGCCTGATGGTGTGTGAAGTTAGTGAGCCAAATGGAGTTGTTCTCCCACAAGAACCACTCGGCTGATCCTTCTTCAATATGCCCTTCACCAACATGCAGTGTTTCCTTGATTGAATTAGCTCTCACACCAATATTTGCGTCTAGAGCCTTTGCATTGAGGGCTATCTGAAAACGGCTGTGGCGCTGAAGTTGCCTGTGAATGTGGAGTTGGTGGCATGTCAAACCCGCATGTGGAGCACTCGTTTGTGTGGGATGCTCTACCAGGTTCATTCCTAGATAATGCAGTTAAAGGGCACTAAGCATAGAGTGTGAAAACTGAGTTTCCTTGAGAGCTGCTTGGAAGCCTGATGGTGTGTGAAGTTAGTGAGCCAAATGGAGTTGTTCTCCCACAAGAACCACTCGGCTGATCCTTCTTCAATATGCCCTTCACCAACATGCAGTGTTTCCTTGATTGAATTAGCTCTCACACCAATATTTGCGTCTAGAGCCTTTGCATTAAGGGCTATCTGAAAACGGCTGTGGCGCTGAAGTTGCCTGTAAATGAGGAGTTGGTGGCATGTGAAACCCGCATGTGGAGCATTCGTTTGTGTGGGATTCTGACCAAGATTCATTTCAGTCCTAGGCACACAAAGAGCACTAAGCATAGAGTGTGAAAATTGAGTTTCCTTGAGAGCTGCTTGGAAGCCTGATGGTGTGTGAAGTTAGTGAGCCAAATGGAGTTGTTCTCCCACAAGAACCACTCGGCTGATCCTTCTTCAATATGCCCTTCACCAACATGCAGTGTTTCCTTGATTGAATTAGCTCTCACACCAATATTTGCGTCTACAGCCTTTGCATTGAGGGCTATTTGAAAACGGCTGTGGCGCTGAAGTTGCCTGTGAATGTGGAGTTGGTGGCATGTGAAACCCGCATGTGGAGCATTCGTTTGTGTGGGATGCTCTACCAGGTTCATTCCTAGATAATGCACTCAAAGGGCACTAAGCATAGAGTGTGAAAACTGAGTTTCCTTGAGAGCTGCTTGGAAGCCTGATGGTGTGTGAAGTTAGTGAGCCAAATGGAGTTGTTCTCCCACAAGAACCACTCAGCTGATCCTTCTTCAATATGCCCTTCACCAACATGCAGTGTTTCCTTGATTGAATTAGCTCTCACACCAATATTTGCGTCTAGAGCCTTTGCATTGAGGGCTATCTGAAAACGGCTGTGGCGCTGAAGTTGCCTGTGAATGTGGAGTTGGTGGCATGTGAAACCCGCATGTGGAGCATTCATTTGTGTGGGATGCTCTACCAGGTTCATTCCTAGATAATGCACTCAAAGGGCACTAAGCATAGAGTGTGAAAACTGAGTTTCCTTGAGAGCTGCTTGGAAGCCTGATGGTGTGTGAAGTTAGTGAGCCAAATGGAGTTGTTCTCCCACAAGAACCACTCGGCTGATCCTTCTTCAATATGCCCTTCACCAACATGCAGTGTTTCCTTGATTGAATTAGCTCTCACACCAATATTTGCGTCTAGAGCCTTTGCATTAAGGGCTATCTGAAAACGGCTGTGGCGCTGAAGTTGCCTGTAAATGTGGAGTTGGTGGCATGTGAAACCCGCATGTGGAGCATTCGTTTTGTGTGGGATTCTGACCAAGATTCATTTCAGTCCTAGGCACACAAAGAGCACTAAGCATAGAGTGTGAAAATTGAGTTTCCTTGAGAGCTGCTTGGAAGCCTGATGGTGTGTGAAGTTAGTGAGCCAAATGGAGTTGTTCTCCCACAAGAACCACTCGGCTGATCCTTCTTCAATATGCCCTTCACCAACATGCAGTGTTTCCTTGATTGAATTAGCTCTCACACCAATATTTGCGTCTACAGCCTTTGCATTGAGGGCTATTTGAAAACGGCTGTGGCGCTGAAGTTGCCTGTGAATGTGGAGTTGGTGGCATGTGAAACCCGCATGTGGAGCATTCGTTTGTGTGGGATGCTCTACCAGGTTCATTCCTAGATAATGCACTCAAAGGGCACTAAGCATAGAGTGTGAAAACTGAGTTTCCTTGAGAGCTGCTTGGAAGCCTGATGGTGTGTGAAGTTAGTGAGCCAAATGGAGTTGTTCTCCCACAAGAACCACTCAGCTGATCCTTCTTCAATATGCCCTTCACCAACATGCAGTGTTTCCTTGATTGAATTAGCTCTCACACCAATATTTGCGTCTAGAGCCTTTGCATTGAGGGCTATCTGAAAACGGCTGTGGCGCTGAAGTTGCCTGTGAATGTGGAGTTGGTGGCATGTGAAACCCGCATGTGGAGCATTCATTTGTGTGGGATGCTCTACCAGGTTCATTCCTAGATAATGCACTCAAAGGGCACTAAGCATAGAGTGTGAAAACTGAGTTTCCTTGAGAGCTGCTTGGAAGCCTGATGGTGTGTGAAGTTAGTGAGCCAAATGGAGTTGTTCTCCCACAAGAACCACTCGGCTGATCCTTCTTCAATATGCCCTTCACCAACATGCAGTGTTTCCTTGATTGAATTAGCTCTCACACCAATATTTGCGTCTAGAGCCTTTGCATTAAGGGCTATCTGAAAACGGCTGTGGCGCTGAAGTTGCCTGTAAATGTGGAGTTGGTGGCATGTGAAACCCGCATGTGGAGCATTCGTTTGTGTGGGATTCTGACCAAGATTCATTTCAGTCCTAGGCACACAAAGAGCACTAAGCATAGAGTGTGAAAATTGAGTTTCCTTGAGAGCTGCTTGGAAGCCTGATGGTGTGTGAAGTTAGTGAGCCAAATGGAGTTGTTCTCCCCACAAGAACCACTCGGCTGATCCTTCTTCAATATGCCCTTCACCAACATGCAGTGTTTCCTTGATTGAATTAGCTCTCACACCAATATTTGCGTCTACAGCCTTTGCATTGAGGGCTATTTGAAAACGGCTGTGGCGCTGAAGTTGCCTGTGAATGTGGAGTTGGTGGCATGTGAAACCCGCATGTGGAGCATTCGTTTGTGTGGGATGCTCTACCAGGTTCATTCCTAGATAATGCACTCAAAGGGCACTAAGCATAGAGTGTGAAAACTGAGTTTCCTTGAGAGCTGCTTGGAAGCCTGATGGTGTGTGAAGTTAGTGAGCCAAATGGAGTTGTTCTCCCACAAGAACCACTCAGCTGATCCTTCTTCAATACGCCCTTCACCAACATGCAGTGTTTCCTTGATTGAATTAGCTCTCACACCAATATTTGCGTCTAGAGCCTTTGCATTGAGGGCTATCTGAAAACGGCTGTGGCGCTGAAGTTGCCTGTGAATGTGGAGTTGGTGGCATGTGAAACCCGCATGTGGAGCATTCATTTGTGTGGGATGCTCTACCAGGTTCATTCCTAGATAATGCACTCAAAGGGCACTAAGCATAGAGTGTGAAAACTGAGTTTCCTTGAGAGCTGCTTGGAAGCCTGATGGTGTGTGAAGTTAGTGAGCCAAATGGAGTTGTTCTCCCACAAGAACCACTCGGCTGATCCTTCTTCAATATGCCCTTCACCAACATGCAGTGTTTCCTTGATTGAATTAGCTCTCACACCAATATTTGCGTCTAGAGCCTTTGCATTGAGGGCTATCTGAAAACGGCTGTGGCGCTGAAGTTGCCTGTGAATGTGGAGTTGGTGGCATGTGAAACCCGCATGTGGAGCATTCGTTTGTGTGGGATGCTCTACCAGGTTCATTCCTAGATAATGCACTCAAAGGGCACTAAGCATAGAGTGTGAAAACTGAGTTTCCTTGAGAGCTGCTTGGAAGCCTGATGGTGTGTGAAGTTAGTGAGCCAAATGGAGTTGTTCTCCCACAAGAACCACTCGGCTGATCCTTCTTCAATATGCCCTTCACCAACATGCAGTGTTTCCTTGATTGAATTAGCTCTCACACCAATATTTGCGTCTAGAGCCTTTGCATTGAGGGCTATCTGAAAACGGCTGTGGCGCTGAAGTTGCCTGTGAATGTGGAGTTGGTGGCATGTGAAACCCGCATGTGGAGCATTCGTTTGTGTGGGATGCTCTACCAGGTTCATTCCTAGATAATGCACTCAAAGGGCACTAAGCATAGAGTGTGAAAACTGAGTTTCCTTGAGAGCTGCTTGGAAGCCTGATGGTGTGTGAAGTTAGTGAGCCAAATGGAGTTGTTCTCCCACAAGAACCACTCGGCTGATCCTTCTTCAATATGCCCTTCACCAACATGCAGTGTTTCCTTGATTGAATTAGCTCTCACACCAATACTTGCGTCTAGAGCCTTTGCATTGAGGGCTATCTGAAAACGGCTGTGGCGCTGAAGTTGCCTGTGAATGTGGAGGTGGTGGCATGTGAAACCCGCATGTGGAGCATTCGTTTGTGTGGGATGCTCTACCAGGTTCATTCCTAGATAATGCAGTCAAAGGGCACTAAGCATAGAGTGTGAAAACTGAGTTTCCTTGAGAGCTGCTTGGAAGCCTGATGGTGTGTGAAGTTAGTGAGCCAAATGGAGCTGTTCTCCCACAAGAACCACTCGGCTGATCCTTCTTCAATATGCCCTTCACCAACATGCAGTGTTTCCTTGATTGAATTAGCTCTCACACCAATATTTGCGTCTAGAGCCTTTGCATTGAGGGCTATCTGAAAACGGCTGTGGCGCTGAAGTTGCCTGTGAATGTGGAGTGGGTGGCATGTGAAACCCGCATGTGGAGCATTCGTTTGTGTGGGATGCTCTACCAGGTTCATTCCTAGATAATGCAGTCAAAGGGCACTAAGCATAGAGTGTGAAAACTGAGTTTCCTTGAGAGCTGCTTGGAAGCCTGATGGTGTGTGAAGTTAGTGAGCCAAATGGAGTTGTTCTCCCACAAGAACCACTCGGCTGATCCTTCTTCAATATGCCCTTCACCAACATGCAGTGTTTCCTTGATTGAATTAGCTCTCACACCAATATTTGCGTCTAGAGCCTTTGCATTGAGGGCTATCTGAAAACGGCTGTGGCGCTGAAGTTGCCTGTGAATGTGGAGTTGGTGGCATGTCAAACCCGCATGTGGAGCATTCGTTTGTGTGGGATGCTCTACCAGGTTCATTCCTAGATAATGCAGTCAAAGGGCACTAAGCATAGAGTGTGAAAACTGAGTTTCCTTGAGAGCTGCTTGGAAGCCTGATGGTGTGTGAAGTTAGTGAGCCAAATGGAGTTGTTCTCCCACAAGAACCACTCGGCTGATCCTTCTTCAATATGCCCTTCACCAACATGCAGTGTTTCCTTGATTGAATTAGCTCTCACACCAATATTTGCGTCTAGAGCCTTTGCATTGAGGGCTATCTGAAAACGGCTGTGGCGCTGAAGTTGCCTGTGAATGTGGAGTTGGTGGCATGTGAAACCCGCATGTGGAGCACTCGTTTGTGTGGGATGCTCTACCAGGTTCATTCCTAGATAATGCAGTTAAAGGGCACTAAGCATAGAGTGTGAAAACTGAGTTTCCTTGAGAGCTGCTTGGAAGCCTGATGGTGTGTGAAGTTAGTGAGCCAAATGGAGTTGTTCTCCCACAAGAACCACTCGGCTGATCCTTCTTCAATATGCCCTTCACCAACATGCAGTGTTTCCTTGATTGAATTAGCTCTCACACCAATATTTGCGTCTAGAGCCTTTGCATTGAGGGCTATCTGAAAACGGCTGTGGCGCTGAAGTTGCCTGTGAATGTGGAGTTGGTGGCATGTGAAACCCGCATGTGGAGCATTCGTATGTGTGGGATGCTGACCAAGCTTCATTTCAGTCCTCGGCCACACAAAGAGCACTAAGCATAGAGTGTGAAAACTGAGTTTCCTTGAGAGCTGCTTGGAAGCCTGATGGTGTGTGAAGTTAGTGAGCCAAATGGAGTTGTTCTGCCACAAGAACCACTTGGCTGATCCTTCTTCAATATGCCCTTCACCAACATGCAGTGTTTCCTTGATTGAATTAGCTCTCACACCAATATTTGCGTCTAGAGCCTTTGCATTGAGGGCTATCTGAAAACGGCTGTGGCGCTGAAGTTGCCTGTGAATGTGGAGTTGGTGGCATGTGAAACCCGCATGTGGAGCATTCGTTTGTGTGGGATGCTCTACCAGGTTCATTCCTAGATAATGCACTCAAAGGGCACTAAGCATAGAGTGTGAAAACTGAGTTTCCTTGAGAGCTGCTTGGAAGCCTGATGGTGTGTGAAGTTAGTGAGCCAAATGGAGTTGTTCTCCCACAAGAACCACTCGGCTGATCCTTCTTCAATATGCCCTTCACCAACATGCAGTGTTTCCTTGATTGAATTAGCTCTCACACCAATATTTGCGTCTAGAGCCTTTGCATTGAGGGCTATCTGAAAACGGCTGTGGCGCTGAAGTTGCCTGTGAATGTGGAGTTGGTGGCATGTGAAACCCGCATGTGGAGCATTCGTTTGTGTGGGATGCTGACCAAGCTTCATTTCAGTCCTCGGCCACACAAAGAGCACTAAGCATAGAGTGTGAAAACTGAGTTTCCTTGAGAGCTGCTTGGAAGCCTGATGGTGTGTGAAGTTAGTGAGCCAAATGGAGTTGTTCTGCCACAAGAACCACTTGGCTGATCCTTCTTCAATATGCCCTTCACCAACATGCAGTGTTTCCTTGATTGAATTAGCTCTCACACCAATATTTGCGTCTAGAGCCTTTGCATTGAGGGCTATCTGAAAACGGCTGTGGCGCTGAAGTTGCCTGTGAATGTGGAGTTGGTGGCATGTGAAACCCGCATGTGGAGCATTCGTTTGTGTGGGATGCTCTACCAGGTTCATTCCTAGATAATGCACTCAAAGGGCACTAAGCATAGAGTGTGAAAACTGAGTTTCCTTGAGAGCTGCTTGGAAGCCTGATGGTGTGTGAAGTTAGTGAGCCAAATGGAGTTGTTCTCCCACAAGAACCACTCGGCTGATCCTTCTTCAATATGCCCTTCACCAACATGCAGTGTTTCCTTGATTGAATTAGCTCTCACACCAATATTTGCGTCTAGAGCCTTTGCATTGAGGGCTATCTGAAAACGGCTGTGGCGCTGAAGTTGCCTGTGAATGTGGAGTGGGTGGCATGTGAAACCCGCATGTGGAGCATTCGTTTGTGTGGGATGCTCTACCAGGTTCATTCCTAGATAATGCAGTCAAAGGGCACTAAGCATAGAGTGTGAAAACTGAGTTTCCTTGAGAGCTGCTTGGAAGCCTGATGGTGTGTGAAGTTAGTGAGCCAAATGGAGTTGTTCTCCCACAAGAACCACTCGGCTGATCCTTCTTCAATATGCCCTTCACCAACATGCAGTGTTTCCTTGATTGAATTAGCTCTCACACCAATATTTGCGTCTAGAGCCTTTGCATTGAGGGCTATCTGAAAACGGCTGTGGCGCTGAAGTTGCCTGTGAATGTGGAGTTGGTGGCATGTCAAACCCGCATGTGGAGCATTCGTTTGTGTGGGATGCTCTACCAGGTTCATTCCTAGATAATGCACTCAAAGGGCACTAAGCATAGAGTGTGAAAACTGAGTTTCCTTGAGAGCTGCTTGGAAGCCTGATGGTGTGTGAAGTTAGTGAGCCAAATGGAGTTGTTCTCCCACAAGAACCACTCGGCTGGTCCTTCTTCAATATGCCCTTCACCAACATGCAGTGTTTCCTTGATTGAATTAGCTCTCACACCAATATTTGCGTCTAGAGGCTTTGCATTGAGGGCTATCTGAAAACGGCTGTGGCGCTGAAGTTGCCTGTTAATGTGGAGTTGGTGGCATGTGAAACCCGCATGTGGAGCATTCGTTTGTGTGGGATGCTCTACCAGGTTCATTCCTAGATAATGCACTCAAAGGGCACTAAGCATAGAGTGTGAAAACTGAGTTTCCTTGAGAGCTGCTTGGAAGCCTGATGGTGTGTGAAGTTAGTGAGCCAAATGGAGTTGTTCTCCCACAAGAACCACTCGGCTGATCCTTCTTCAATATGCCCTTCACCAACATGCAGTGTTTCCTTGATTGAATTAGCTCTCACACCAATATTTGCATCTAGAGCCTTTGCATTGAGGGCTATCTGAAAACGGCTGTGGCGCTGAAGTTGCCTGTGAATGTGGAGGTGGTGGCATGTCAAACCCGCATGTGGAGCATTCGTTTGTGTGGGACGCTCTACCAGGTTCATTCCTAGATAATGCACTCAAAGGGCACTAAGCATAGAGTGTGAAAACTGAGTTTCCTTGAGAGCTGCTTGGAAGCCTGATGGTGTGTGAAGTTAGTGAGCCAAATGGAGTTGTTCTCCCACAAGAACCACTCGGCTGATCCTTCTTCAATATGCCCTTCACCAACATGCAGTGTTTCCTTGATTGAATTAGCTCTCACACCAATATTTGCGTCTAGAGCCTTTGCATTGAGGGCTATCTGAAAACGGCTGTGGCGCTGAAGTTGCCTGTGAATGTGGAGTTGGTGGCATGTCAAACCCGCATGTGGAGCATTCGTTTGTGTGGGATGCTCTACCAGGTTCATTCCTAGATAATGCACTCAAAGGGCACTAAGCATAGAGTGTGAAAACTGAGTTTCCTTGAGAGCTGCTTGGGAGCCTGATGGTGTGTGAAGTTAGTGAGCCAAATGGAGTTGTTCTCCCACAAGAACCACTCGGCTGGTCCTTCTTCAATATGCCCTTCACCAACATGCAGTGTTTCCTTGATTGAATTAGCTCTCACACCAATATTTGCGTCTAGAGGCTTTGCATTGAGGGCTATCTGAAAACGGCTGTGGCGCTGAAGTTGCCTGTTAATGTGGAGTTGGTGGCATGTGAAACCCGCATGTGGAGCATTCGTTTGTGTGGGATGCTCTACCAGGTTCATTCCTAGATAATGCACTCAAAGGGCACTAAGCATAGAGTGTGAAAACTGAGTTTCCTTGAGAGCTGCTTGGAAGCCTGATGGTGTGTGAAGTTAGTGAGCCAAATGGAGTTGTTCTCCCACAAGAACCACTCGGCTGATCCTTCTTCAATATGCCCTTCACCAACATGCAGTGTTTCCTTGATTGAATTAGCTCTCACACCAATATTTGCATCTAGAGCCTTTGCATTGAGGGCTATCTGAAAACGGCTGTGGCGCTGAAGTTGCCTGTGAATGTGGAGTTGGTGCCATGTCAAACCCGCATGTGGAGCATTCGTTTGTGTGGGATGCTCTACCAGGTTCATTCCTAGATAATGCACTCAAAGGGCACTAAGCATAGAGTGTGAAAACTGAGTTTCCTTGAGAGCTGCTGGGAAGCCTGATGGTGTGTGAAGTTAGTGAGCCAAATGGAGTTGTTCTCCCACAAGAACCACTCGGCTGATCCTTCTTCAATATGCCCTTCACCAACATGCAATGTTTCCTTGATTGAATTAGCTCTCACACCAATATTTGCGTCTAGAGCCTTTGCATTGAGGGCTATCTGAAAACGGCTGTGGCGCTGAAGTTGCCTGTGAATGTGGAGTTGGGGGCATGTGAAACCCGCATGTGGAGCATTCGTTTGTGTGAGATGCTCTACCAGGTTCATTCCTAGATAATGCACTCAAAGGGCACTAAGCATAGAGTGTGAAAACTGAGATTTCTTGAGAGCTGCTTGGAAGCCTGATGGTGTGTGAAGTTAGTGAGCTAAATGGAGTTGTTCTCCCACAAGAACCACTCGGCTGATCCTTCTTCAATATGCCCTTCACCAACATGCAGTGTTTCCTTGATTGAATTAGTTCTCACACCAATATTTGCGTCTAGAGCCTTTGCATTGAGGGCTATCTGAAAACGGCTGTGGCGCTGAAGTTGCCTGTGAATGTGGAGTTGGTGGCATGTGAAACCCGCATGTGGAGCATTCGTTTGTGTGCGATGCTCTACCAGGTTCATTCCTAGATAATGCCCTCAAAGGGCACTAAGCATAGAGTGTGAAAACTGAGTTTCCTTGAGAGCTGCTTGGAAGCCTGATGGTGTGTGAAGTTAGTGAGCCAAATGGAGTTGTTCTCCCACAAGAACCACTCGGCTGATCCTTCTTCAATATGCCCTTCACCAACATGCAATGTTTCCTTGATTGAATTAGCCCTCACACCAATATTTGCGTCTAGAGCCTTTGCATTGAGGGCTATCTGAAAACGGCTGTGGCGCTGAAGTTGCCTGTGAATGTGGAGTTGGTGGCATGTGAAACCCGCATGTGGAGCATTCGTTTGTGTGGGATGCTCTACCAGGTTCATTCCTAGATAATGCACTCAAAGGGCACTAAGCATAGAGTGTGAAAACTGAGTTTCCTTGAGAGCTTCTTGGAAGCCTGATGGTGTGTGAAGTTAGTGAGCCAAATGGAGTTGTTCTCCCACAAGAACCACTCGGCTGATCCTTCTTCAATATGCCCTTCACCAACATGCAGTGTTTCCTTGATTGAATTAGCTCTCACACCAATATTTGCGTCTAGAGCCTTTGCATTGAGGGCTATCTGAAAACGGCTGTGGCGCTGAAGTTGCCTGTGAATGTGGAGTTGGTGGCATGTGAAACCCGCATGTGGAGCATTCGTTTGTGTGGGATGCTCTACCAGGTTCATTCCTAGATAATGCACTCAAAGGGCACTAAGCATAGAGTGTGAAAACTGAGTTTCCTTGAGAGCTGCTTGGAAGCCTGATGGTGTGTGAAGTTAGTGAGCCAAATGGAGTTGTTCTCCCACAAGAACCACTCGGCTGATCCTTCTTCAATATGCCCTTCACCAACATGCAGTGTTTCCTTGATTGAATTAGCTCTCACACCAATATTTGCGTCTAGAGCCTTTGCATTGAGGGCTATCTGAAAACGGCTGTGGCGCTGAAGTTGACTGTGAATGTGGAGTTGGTGGCATGTGAAACCCGCATGTGGAGCATTCGTTTGTGTGGGATGCTCTACCAGGTTCATTCCTAGATAATGCACTCAAAGGGCACTAAGCATAGAGTGTGAAAACTGAGTTTCCTTGAGAGCTGCTTGGAAGCCTGATGGTGTGTGAAGTTAGTGAGCCAAATGGAGTTGTTCTCCCACAAGAACCAATCGGCTGATCCTTCTTCAATATGCCCTTCACCAACATGCAGTGTTTCCTTGATTGAATTAGCTCTCACACCAATATTTGCGTCTAGAGCCTTTGCATTGAGGGCTATCTGAAAACGGCTGTGGCGCTGAAGTTGACTGTGAATGTGGAGTTGGTGGCATGTGAAACCCGCATGTGGAGCATTCGTTTGTGTGGGATGCTCTACCAGGTTCATTCCTAGATAATGCACTCAAAGGGCACTAAGCATAGAGTGTGAAAACTGAGTTTCCTTGAGAGCTGCTTGGAAGCCTGATGGTGTGTGAAGTTAGTGAGCCAAATGGAGTTGTTCTCCCACAAGAACCACTCGGCTGATCCTTCTTCAATATGCCCTTCACCAACATGCAGTGTTTCCTTGATTGAATTAGCTCTCACACCAATATTTGCGTCTAGAGCCTTTGCATTGAGGGCTATCTGAAAACGGCTGTGGCGCTGAAGTTGCCTGTGAATGTGGAGTTGGTGGCATGTGAAACCCGCATGTGGAGCATTCGTTTGTGTGCGATGCTCTACCAGGTTCATTCCTAGATAATGCACTCAAAGGGCACTAAGCATAGAGTGTGAAAACTGAGTTTCCTTGAGAGCTGCTTGGAAGCCTGATGGTGTGTGAAGTTAGTGAGCCAAATGGAGTTGTTCTCCCACAAGAACCACTCGGCTGATCCTTCTTCAATATGCCCTTCACCAACATGCAATGTTTCCTTGATTGAATTAGCCCTCACACCAATATTTGCGTCTAGAGCCTTTGCATTGAGGGCTATCTGAAAACGGCTGTGGCGCTGAAGTTGCCTGTGAATGTGGAGTTGGTGGCATGTGAAACCCGCATGTGGAGCATTCGTTTGTGTGGGATGCTCTACCAGGTTCATTCCTAGATAATGCACTCAAAGGGCACTAAGCATAGAGTGTGAAAACTGAGTTTCCTTGAGAGCTTCTTGGAAGCCTGATGGTGTGTGAAGTTAGTGAGCCAAATGGAGTTGTTCTCCCACAAGAACCACTCGGCTGATCCTTCTTCAATATGCCCTTCACCAACATGCAGTGTTTCCTTGATTGAATTAGCTCTCACACCAATATTTGCGTCTAGAGCCTTTGCATTGAGGGCTATCTGAAAACGGCTGTGGCGCTGAAGTTGCCTGTGAATGTGGAGTTGGTGGCATGTGAAACCCGCATGTGGAGCATTCGTTTGTGTGGGATGCTCTACCAGGTTCATTCCTAGATAATGCACTCAAAGGGCACTAAGCATAGAGTGTGAAAACTGAGTTTCCTTGAGAGCTGCTTGGAAGCCTGATGGTGTGTGAAGTTAGTGAGCCAAATGGAGTTGTTCTCCCACAAGAACCACTCGGCTGATCCTTCTTCAATATGCCCTTCACCAACATGCAGTGTTTCCTTGATTGAATTAGCTCTCACACCAATATTTGCGTCTAGAGCCTTTGCATTGAGGGCTATCTGAAAACGGCTGTGGCGCTGAAGTTGACTGTGAATGTGGAGTTGGTGGCATGTGAAACCCGCATGTGGAGCATTCGTTTGTGTGGGATGCTCTACCAGGTTCATTCCTAGATAATGCACTCAAAGGGCACTAAGCATAGAGTGTGAAAACTGAGTTTCCTTGAGAGCTGCTTGGAAGCCTGATGGTGTGTGAAGTTAGTGAGCCAAATGGAGTTGTTCTCCCACAAGAACCAATCGGCTGATCCTTCTTCAATATGCCCTTCACCAACATGCAGTGTTTCCTTGATTGAATTAGCTCTCACACCAATATTTGCGTCTAGAGCCTTTGCATTGAGGGCTATCTGAAAACGGCTGTGGCGCTGAAGTTGACTGTGAATGTGGAGTTGGTGGCATGTGAAACCCGCATGTGGAGCATTCGTTTGTGTGGGATGCTCTACCAGGTTCATTCCTAGATAATGCACTCAAAGGGCACTAAGCATAGAGTGTGAAAACTGAGTTTCCTTGAGAGCTGCTTGGAAGCCTGATGGTGTGTGAAGTTAGTGAGCCAAATGGAGTTGTTCTCCCACAAGAACCACTCGGCTGATCCTTCTTCAATATGCCCTTCACCAACATGCAGTGTTTCCTTGATTGAATTAGCTCTCACACCAATATTTGCGTCTAGAGCCTTTGCATTGAGGGCTATCTGAAAACGGCTGTGGCGCTGAAGTTGCCTGTGAATGTGGAGTTGGTGGCATGTGAAACCCGCATGTGGAGCATTCGTTTGTGTGCGATGCTCTACCAGGTTCATTCCTAGATAATGCACTCAAAGGGCACTAAGCATAGAGTGTGAAAACTGAGTTTCCTTGAGAGCTGCTGGGAAGCCTGATGGTGTGTGAAGTTAGTGAGCCAAATGGAGTTGTTCTCCCACAAGAACCACTCAGCTGATCCTTCTTCAATATGCCCTTCACCAACATGCAGTGTTTCCTTGATTGAATTAGCTCTCACACCAATATTTGCGTCTAGAGCCTTTGCATTGAGGGCTATCTGAAAACGGCTGTGGCGCTGAAGTTGACTGTGAATGTGGAGTTGGTGGCATGTGAAACCCGCATGTGGAGCATTCGTTTGTGTGGGATGCTCTACCAGGTTCATTCCTAGATAATGCACTCAAAGGGCACTAAGCATAGAGTGTGAAAACTGAGTTTCCTTGAGAGCTGCTTGGAAGCCTGATGGTGTGTGAAGTTAGTGAGCCAAATGGAGTTGTTCTCCCACAAGAACCAATCGGCTGATCCTTCTTCAATATGCCCTTCACCAACATGCAGTGTTTCCTTGATTGAATTAGCTCTCACACCAATATTTGCGTCTAGAGCCTTTGCATTGAGGGCTATCTGAAAACGGCTGTGGCGCTGAAGTTGACTGTGAATGTGGAGTTGGTGGCATGTGAAACCCGCATGTGGAGCATTCGTTTGTGTGGGATGCTCTACCAGGTTCATTCCTAGATAATGCACTCAAAGGGCACTAAGCATAGAGTGTGAAAACTGAGTTTCCTTGAGAGCTGCTTGGAAGCCTGATGGTGTGTGAAGTTAGTGAGCCAAATGGAGTTGTTCTCCCACAAGAACCACTCGGCTGATCCTTCTTCAATATGCCCTTCACCAACATGCAGTGTTTCCTTGATTGAATTAGCTCTCACACCAATATTTGCGTCTAGAGCCTTTGCATTGAGGGCTATCTGAAAACGGCTGTGGCGCTGAAGTTGCCTGTGAATGTGGAGTTGGTGGCATGTGAAACCCGCATGTGGAGCATTCGTTTGTGTGCGATGCTCTACCAGGTTCATTCCTAGATAATGCACTCAAAGGGCACTAAGCATAGAGTGTGAAAACTGAGTTTCCTTGAGAGCTGCTGGGAAGCCTGATGGTGTGTGAAGTTAGTGAGCCAAATGGAGTTGTTCTCCCACAAGAACCACTCGGCTGATCCTTCTTCAATATGCCCTTCACCAACATGCAGTGTTTCCTTGATTGAATTAGCTCTCACACCAATATTTGCGTCTAGAGCCTTTGCATTGAGGGCTATCTGAAAACGGCTGTGGCGCTGAAGTTGCCTGTGAATGTGGAGTTGGTGGCATGTGAAACCCGCATGTGGAGCATTCGTTTGTGTGGGATGCTCTACCAGGTTCATTCCTAGATAATGCAGTCAAAGGGCACTAAGCATAGAGTGTGAAAACTGAGTTTCCTTGAGAGCTGCTTGGAAGCCTGATGGTGTGTGAAGTTAGTGAGCCAAATGGAGTTGTTCTCCCACAAGAACCACTCGGCTGATCCTTCTTCAATATGCCCTTCACCAACATGCAGTGTTTCCTTGATTGAATTAGCTCTCACACCAATATTTGCGTCTAGAGCCTTTGCATTGAGGGCTATCTGAAAACGGCTGTGGCGCTGAAGTTGCCTGTGAATGTGGAGTTGGTGGCATGTGAAACCCGCATGTGGGGCATTCGTTTGTGTGGGATGCTGACCAAGCTTCATTTCAGTCCTAGGCACACAAAGAGCACTAAGCATAGAGTGTGAAAACTGAGTTTCCTTGAGAGCTGCTTGGAAGCCTGATGGTGTGTGAAGTTAGTGAGCCAAATGGAGTTGTTCTCCCACAAGAACCACTCGGCTGATCCTTCTTCAATATGCCCTTCACCAACATGCAGTGTTTCCTTGATTGAATTAGCTCTCACACCAATATTTGCGTCTAGAGCCTTTGCATTGAGGGCTATCTGAAAACGGCTGTGGCGCTGAAGTTGCCTGTGAATGTGGAGTTGGTGGCATGTGAAACCCGCATGTGGAGCATTCGTTTGTGTGGGATGCTCTACCAGGTTCATTCCTAGATAATGCACTCAAAGGGCACTAAGCATAGAGTGTGAAAACTGAGTTTCCTTGAGAGCTGCTTGGAAGCCTGATGGTGTGTGAAGTTAGTGAGCCAAATGGAGTTGTTCTCCAACAAGAACCACTCGGCTGATCCTTCTTCAATATGCCCTTCACCAACATGCAGTGTTTCCTTGATTGAATTAGCTCTCACACCAATATTTGCGTCTAGAGCCTTTGCATTGAGGGCTATCTGAAAACGGCTGTGGCGCTGAAGTTGCCTGTGAATGTGGAGTTGGTGGCATGTGAAACCCGCATGTGGAGCATTCGTTTGTGTGGGATGCTCTACCAGGTTCATTCCTAGATAATGCATCCAAAGGACACTAAGCATAGAGTGTGAAAACTGAGTTTCCTTGAGAGCTGCTTGGAAGCCTGATGGTGTGTGAAGTTAGTGAGCCAAATGGAGTTGTTCTCCCACAAGAACCACTCGGCTGATCCTTCTTCAATATGCCCTTCACCAACATGCAGTGTTTCCTTGATTGAATTAGCTCTCACACCAATATTTGCGTCTAGAGCCTTTGCATTGAGGGCTATCTGAAAACGGCTGTGGCGCTGAAGTTGCCTGTGAATGTGGAGTTGGTGGCATGTGAAACCCGCATGTGGAGCATTCGTTTGTGTGGGATGCTCTACCAGGTTCATTCCTAGATAATGCACTCAAAGGGCACTAAGCATAGAGTGTGAAAACTGAGTTTCCTTGAGAGCTGCTTGGAAGCCTGATGGTGTGTGAAGTTAGTGAGCCAAATGGAGTTGTTCTCCCACAAGAACCACTCGGCTGATCCTTCTTCAATATGCCCTTCACCAACATGCAGTGTTTCCTTGATTGAATTAGCTCTCACACCAATATTTGCGTCTAGAGCCTTTGCATTGAGGGCTATCTGAAAACGGCTGTGGCGCTGAAGTTGCCTGTGAATGTGGAGTTGGTGGCATGTGAAACCCACATGTGGAGCATTCGTTTGTGTGGGATGCTCTACCAGGTTCATTTCAGTAATAGCCATACAAAGGGCACTAAGCATAGAGTGTGAAAACTGAGTTTCCTTGAGAGCTGCTTGGAAGCCTGATGGTGTATGAAGTTAGTGAGCCAAATGGAGTTGTTCTCCCACAAGAACCACTCGGCTGATCCTTCTTCAATATGCCCTTCACCAACATGCAGTGTTTCCTTGATTGAATTAGCTCTCACACCAATATTTGCGTCTAGAGCCTTTGCATTGAGGGCTATCTGAAAACGGCTGTGGCGCTGAAGTTGCCTGTGAATGTGGAGTTGGTGGCATGTGAAACCCGCATGTGGAGCATTCGATTGTGTGCGATGCTCTACCAGGTTCATTCCTAGATAATGCACTCAAAGGGCACTAAGCATAGAGTGTGAAAACTGAGTTTCCTTGAGAGCTGCTTGGAAGCCTGATGGTGTGTGAAGTTAGTGAGCCAAATGGAGTTGTTCTCCCACAAGAACCACTCGGCTGATCCTTCTTCAATATGACCTTCACCAACATGCAGTGTTTCCTTGATTGAATTAGCTCTCACACCAATATTTGCGTCTAGAGCCTTTGCATTGAGGGCTATCTGAAAACGGCTGTGGCGCTGAAGTTGCCTGTGAATGTGGAGTTCGTGGCATGTGAAACCCGCATGTGGAGCATTCGTTTGTGTGGGATGCTCTACCAGGTTCATTCCTAGATAATGCACTCAAAGGGCACTAAGCATAGAGTGTGAAAACTGAGTTTCCTTGAGAGCTGCTTGGAAGCCTGATGGTGTGTGAAGTTAGTGAGCCAAATGGAGTTGTTCTCCCACAAGAACCACTCGGCTGATCCTTCTTCAATATGCCCTTCACCAACATGCAGTGTTTCCTTGATTGAATTAGCTCTCACACCAATATTTGCGTCTAGAGCCTTTGCATTGAGGGCTATCTGAAAACGGCTGTGGCGCTGAAGTTGCCTGTGAATGTGGAGTTGGTGGCATGTGAAACCCGCATGTGGAGCATTCGTTTGTGTGGGATGCTCTACCAGGTTCATTCCTACATAATGCACTCAAAGGGCACTAAGCATAGAGTGTGAAAACTGAGTTTCCTTGAGAGCTGCTTGGAAGCCTGATGGTGTATGAAGTTAGTGAGCCAAATGGAGTTGTTCTCCCACAAGAACCACTCGGCTGATCCTTCTTCAATATGCCCTTCACCAACATGCAGTGTTTCCTTGATTGAATTAGCTCTCACACCAATATTTGCGTCTAGAGCCTTTGCATTGAGGGCTATCTGAAAACGGCTGTGGCGCTGAAGTTGCCTGTGAATGTGGAGTTGGTGGCATGTGAAACCCGCATGTGGAGCATTCGTTTGTGTGCGATGCTCTACCAGGTTCATTCCTAGAAAATGCACTCAAAGGGCACTAAGCATAGAGTGTGAAAACTGAGTTTCCTTGAGAGCTGCTTGGAAGCCTGATGGTGTGTGAAGTTAGTGAGCCAAATGGAGTTGTTCTCCCACAAGAACCACTCGGCTGATCCTTCTTCAATATGCCCTTCACCAACATGCAGTGTTTCCTTGATTGAATTAGCTCTCACACCAATATTTGCGTCTAGAGCCTTTGCATTGAGGGCTATCTGAAAACGGCTGTGGCGCTGAAGTTGCCTGTGAATGTGGAGTTGGTGGCATGTGAAACCCGCATGTGGAGCATTCGTTTGTGTGGGATGCTCTACCAGGTTCATTCCTAGATAATGCACTCAAAGGGCACTAAGCATAGAGTGTGAAAACTGAGTTTCCTTGAGAGCTGCTTGGAAGCCTGATGGTGTGTGAAGTTAGTGAGCCAAATGGAGTTGTTCTCCCACAAGAACCACTCGGCTGATCCTTCTTCAATATGCCCTTCACCAACATGCAATGTTTCCTTGATTGAATTAGCTCTCACACCAATATTTGCGTCTAGAGCCTTTGCATTGAGGGCTATCTGAAAACGGCTGTGGCGCTGAAGTTGCCTGTGAATGTGGAGTTGGTGGCATGTGAAACCCGCATGTGGAGCATTCGTTTGTGTGGGATGCTCTACCAGGTTCATTCCTAGATAATGCACTCAAAGGGCACTAAGCATAGAGTGTGAAAACTGAGTTTCCTTGAGAGCTGCTTGGAAGCCTGATGGTGTGTGAAGTTAGTGAGCCAAATGGAGTTGTTCTCCCACAAGAACCACTCGGCTGATCCTTCTTCAATATGCCCTTCACCAACATGCAGTGTTTCCTTGATTGAATTAGCTCTCACACCAATATTTGGCGTCTAGAGCCTTTGCATTGAGGGCTATCTGAAAACGGCTGTGGCGCTGAAGTTGCCTGTGAATGTGGAGTTGGTGGCATGTCAAACCCGCATGTGGAGCACTCGTTTGTGTGGGATGCTCTACCAGGTTCATTCCTAGATAATGCACTCAAAGGGCACTAAGCATAGAGTGTGAAAACTGAGTTTCCTTGAGAGCTGCTTGGAAGCCTGATGGTGTGTGAAGTTAGTGAGCCAAATGGAGTTGTTCTCCCACAAGAACCACTCGGCTGATCCTTCTTCAATATGCCCTTCACCAACATGCATTGTTTCCTTGATTGAATTAGCTCTCACACCAATATTTGAGTCTAGAGCCTTTGCATTGAGGGCTATCTGAAAACGGCTGTGGCGCTGAAGTTGCCTGTGAATGTGGAGTTGGTGGCATGTGAAACCCGCATGTGGAGCATTCGTTTGTGTGGGATGCTCTACCAGGTTCATTCCTAGATAATGCACTCAAAGGGCACTAAGCATAGAGTGTGAAAACTGAGTTTCCTTGAGAGCTGCTTGGAAGCCTGATGGTGTGTGAAGTTAGTGAGCCAAATGGAGTTGTTCTCCCACAAGAACCACTCGGCTGATCCTTCTTCAATATGCCCGTCACCAACATGCAGTGTTTCCTTGATTGAATTAGCTCTCACACCAATATTTGCGTCTAGAGCCTTTGCATTAAGGGCTATCTGAAAACGGCTGTGGCGCTGAAGTTGCCTGTAAATGTGGAGTTGGTGGCATGTGAAACCCGCATGTGGAGCATTCGTTTGTGTGGGATTCTGACCAAGATTCATTTCAGTCCTAGGCACACAAAGGGCACTAAGCATAGAGTGTGAAAACTGAGTTTCCTTGAGAGCTGCTTGGAAGCCTGATGGTGTGTGAAGTTAGTGAGCCCAATGGAGTTGTTCTCCCACAAGAACCACTCTGCTGATCCTTCTTCAATATGCCCTTCACCAACATGCAGTGTTTCCTTGATTGAATTAGCTCTCACACCAATATTTGCGTCTAGAGCCTTTGCATTGAGGGCTATCTGAAAACGGCTGTGGCGCTGAAGTTGCCTGTGAATGTGGAGTTGGTGGCATGTGAAACCCGCATGTGGAGCATTCGTTTGTGTGGGATGCTCTACCAGGTTCATTCCTACATAATGCACTCAAAGGGCACTAAGCATAGAGTGTGAAAACTGAGTTTCCTTGAGAGCTGCTTGGAAGCCTGAGGTGTGTGAAGTTAGTGAGCCAAATGGAGTTGTTCTCCCACAAGAACCACTCGGCTGATCCTTCTTCAATATGCCCTTCACCAACATGCAGTGTTTCCTTGATTGAATTAGCTCTCACACCAATATTTGCGTCTAGAGCCTTTGCATTGAGGGCTATCTGAAAACGGCTGTGGCGCTGAAGTTGCCTGTGAATGTGGAGTTGGTGGCATGTGAAACCCGCATGTGGAGCATTCGTTTGTGTGGGATGCTCTACCAGGTTCATTCCTAGATAATGCACTCAAAGGGCACTAAGCATAGAGTGTGAAAACTGAGTTTCCTTGAGAGCTGCTTGGAAGCCTGATGGTGTGTGAAGTTAGTGAGCCAAATGGAGTTGTTCTCCCACAAGAACCACTCGGCTGATCCTTCTTCAATATGCCCTTCACCAACATGCAGTGTTTCCTTGATTGAATTAGCTCTCACACCAATATTTGCGTCTAGAGCCTTTGCATTGAGGGCTATCTGAAAACGGCTGTGGCGCTGAAGTTGCCTGTGAATGTGGAGTTGGTGGCATGTGAAACCCGCATGTGGAGCATTCGTTTGTGTGGGATGCTCTACCAGGTTCATTCCTAGATAATGCACTCAAAGGGCACTAAGCATAGAGTGTGAAAACTGAGTTTCCTTGAGAGCTGCTTGGAAGCCTGATGGTGTGTGAAGTTAGTGAGCCAAATGGAGTTGTTCTCCCACAAGAACCACTCGGCTGATCCTTCTTCAATATGCCCTTCACCAACATGCAGTGTTTCCTTGATTGAATTAGCTCTCACACCAATATTTGCGTCTAGAGCCTTTGCATTGAGGGCTATCTGAAAACGGCTGTGGCGCTGAAGTTGCCTGTGAATGTGGAGTTGGTGGCATGTCAAACCCGCATGTGGAGCATTCGTTTGTGTGGGATGCTCTACCAGGTTCATTCCTAGATAATGCACTCAA
Organism: Ochotona princeps; assembly: GCF_030435755.1. Classification (NCBI taxonomy): domain Eukaryota; kingdom Metazoa; phylum Chordata; class Mammalia; order Lagomorpha; family Ochotonidae; genus Ochotona; species Ochotona princeps. The sequence goes on from NW_026700908.1 coordinate 22,044, forward strand.
AGAGCACTAAGCATAGAGTGTGAAAACTGAGTTTCCTTGAGAGCTGCTTGGAAGCCTGATGGTGTGTGAAGTTAGTGAGCCAAATGGAGTTGTTCTCCCACAAGAACCACTCGGCTGATCCTTCTTCAATATGCCCTTCACCAACATGCAATGTTTCCTTGATTGAATTAGCTCTCACACCAATATTTGCGTCTAGAGCCTTTGCATTGAGGGCTATCTGAAAACGGCTGTGGCGCTGAAGTTGCCTGTGAATGTGGAGTTGGTGGCATGTGAAACCCGCATGTGGAGCATTCGTTTGTGTGGGATGCTCTACCAGGTTCATTCCTAGATAATGCACTCAAAGGGAACTAAGCATAGAGTGTGGAAACTGAGTTTCCTTGAGAGCTGCTTGGAAGCCTGATGGTGTGTGAAGTTAGTGAGCCAAATGGAGTTGTTCTCCCACAAGAACCACTCGGCTGATCCTTCTTCAATATGCCCTTCACCAACATGCAGTGTTTCCTTGATTGAATTAGCTCTCACATCAATACTTGCGTCTAGAGCCTTTGCATTGAGGGCTATCTGAAAACGGCTGTGGCGCTGAAGTTGCCTGTGAATGTGGAGGTGGTGGCATGTCAAAACCGCATGTGGAGCATTCGTTTGTGTGGGATGCTCTACCAGGTTCATTCCTAGATAATGCACTCAAAGGGCACTAAGCATAGAGTGTGAAAACTGAGTTTCCTTGAGAGCTGCTGGGAAGCCTGATGGTGTGTGAAGTTAGTGAGCCAAATGGAGTTGTTCTCCCACAAGAACCACTCGGCTGATCCTTCTTCAATATGCCCTTCACCAACATGCAGTGTTTCCTTGATTGAATTAGCTCTCACACCAATATTTGCGTCTAGAGCCTTTGCATTAAGGGCTATCTGAAAACGGCTGTGGCGCTGAAGTTGCCTGTAAATGCGGAGTTGGTAGCATGTGAAACCCGCATGTGGAGCATTCGTTTGTGTGGGATTCTGACCAAGATTCATTTCAGTCCTAGGCACACAAAGGGCACTAAGCATAGAGTGTGAAAACTGAGTTTCCTTGAGAGCTGCTTGGAAGCCTGATGGTGTGTGAAGTTAGTGAGCCTAATGGAGTTGTTCTCCAACAAGAACCACTCGGCTGATCCTTCTTCAATATGCCCTTCACCAACATGCAGTGTTTCCTTGATTGAATTAGCTCTCACACCAATATTTGCGTCTACAGCCTTTGCATTGAGGGCTATTTGAAAACGGCTGTGGCGCTGAAGTTGCCTGTGAATGTGGAGTTTTTGGCATGTGAAACCCGCATTTGGAGCATTCGTTTGTGTGGGATGCTCTACCAGGTTCATTCCTAGATAATGCACTCAAAGGGCACTAAGCATAGAGTGTGAAAACTGAGTTTCCTTGAGAGCTGCTTGGAAGCCTGATGGTGTGTGAAGTTAGTGAGCCCAATGGAGTTGTTCTCCCACAAGAACCACTCTGCTGATCCTTCTTCAATATGCCCTTCACCAACATGCAGTGTTTCCTTGATTGAATTAGCTCTCACACCAATATTTGCGTCTAGAGCCTTTGCATTGAGGGCTATCTGAAAACGGCTGTGGCGCTGAAGTTGCCTGTGAATGTGGAGTTGGTGGCATGTGAAACCCGCATGTGGAGCATTCGTTTGTGTGGGATGCTCTACCAGGTTCATTCCTAGATAATGCACTCAAAGGGCACTAAGCATAGAGTGTGAAAACTGAGTTTCCTTGAGAGCTGCTTGGAAGCCTGATGGTGTGTGAAGTTAGTGAGCCAAATGGAGTTGTTCTCCCACAAGAACCACTCGGCTGATCCTTCTTCAATATGCCCTTCACCAACATGCAGTGTTTCCTTGATTGAATTAGCTCTCACACCAATATTTGCATCTAGAGCCTTTGCATTGAGGGCTATCTGAAAACGGCTGTGGCGCTGAAGTTGCCTGTGAATGTGGAGTTGGTGGCATGTGAAACCCGCATGTGGAGCATTCGTTTGTGTGGGATGCTCTACCAGGTTCATTCCTAGATAATGCACTCAAAGGGCACTAAGCATAGAGTGTGAAAACTGAGTTTCCTTGAGAGCTGCTTGGAAGCCTGATGGTGTGTGAAGTTAGTGAGCCAAATGGAGTTGTTCTCCCACAAGAACCACTCGGCTGATCCTTCTTCAATATGCCCTTCACCAACATGCAGTGTTTCCTTGATTGAATTAGCTCTCACACCAATATTTGCGTCTAGAGCCTTTGCATTGAGGGCTATCTGAAAACGGCTGTGGCGCTGAAGTTGCCTGTGAATGTGGAGTTGGTGGCATGTGAAACCCGCATGTGGAGCATTCGTTTGTGTGGGATGCTCTACCAGGTTCATTCCTAGATAATGCACTCAAAGGGCACTAAGCATAGAGTGTGAAAACTGAGTTTCCTTGAGAGCTGCTTGGAAGCCTGATGGTGTGTGAAGTTAGTGAGCCAAATGGAGTTGTTCTCCCACAAGAACCACTCGGCTGATCCTTCTTCAATATGCCCTTCACCAACATGCAATGTTTCCTTGATTGAATTAGCTCTCACACCAATATTTGCGTCTAGAGCCTTTGCATTGAGGGCTATCTGAAAACGGCTGTGGCGCTGAAGTTGCCTGTGAATGTGGAGTTGGTGGCATGTGAAACCCGCATGTGGAGCATTCGTTTGTGTGGGATGCTCTACCAGGTTCATTCCTAGATAATGCACTCAAAGGGAACTAAGCATAGAGTGTGGAAACTGAGTTTCCTTGAGAGCTGCTTGGAAGCCTGATGGTGTGTGAAGTTAGTGAGCCAAATGGAGTTGTTCTCCCACAAGAACCACTCGGCTGATCCTTCTTCAATATGCCCTTCACCAACATGCAGTGTTTCCTTGATTGAATTAGCTCTCACACCAATACTTGCGTCTAGAGCCTTTGCATTGAGGGCTATCTGAAAACGGCTGTGGCGCTGAAGTTGCCTGTGAATGTGGAGGTGGTGGCATGTCAAAACCGCATGTGGAGCATTCGTTTGTGTGGGATGCTCTACCAGGTTCATTCCTAGATAATGCACTCAAAGGGCACTAAGCATAGAGTGTGAAAACTGAGTTTCCTTGAGAGCTGCTGGGAAGCCTGATGGTGTGTGAAGTTAGTGAGCCAAATGGAGTTGTTCTCCCACAAGAACCACTCGGCTGATCCTTCTTCAATATGCCCTTCACCAACATGCAGTGTTTCCTTGATTGAATTAGCTCTCACACCAATATTTGCGTCTAGAGCCTTTGCATTGAGGGCTATCTGAAAACGGCTGTGGCGCTGAAGTTGCCTGTGAATGTGGAGTTGGTGGCATGTGAAACCCGCATGTGGAGCATTCGTTTGTGTGGGATGCTGTACCAGGTTCATTCCCTAGATAATGCACTCAAAGGGCACTAAGCATAGAGTGTGAAAGCTGAGTTTCCTTGAGAGCTGCTTGGAAGCCTGATGGTGTGTGAAGTTAGTGAGCCAAATGGAGTTGTTCTCCCACAAGAACCACTCGGCTGATCCTTCTTCAATATGCCCTTCACCAACATGCAGTGTTTCCTTGATTGAATTAGCTCTCACACCAATATTTGCGTCTAGAGCCTTTGCATTGAGGGCTATCTGAAAACGGCTGTGGCGCTGAAGTTGCCTGTTAATGTGGAGTTGGTGGCATGTGAAACCCGCATGTGGAGCATTCGTTTGTGTGGGATGCTCTACCAGGTTCATTCCTAGATAATGCACTCAAAGGGCACTAAGCATAGAGTGTGAAAACTGAGTTTCCTTGAGAGCTGCTTGGAAGCCTGATGGTGTGTGAAGTTAGTGAGCCAAATGGAGTTGTTCTCCCACAAGAACCACTCGGCTGATCCTTCTTCAATATGCCCTTCACCAACATGCAGTGTTTCCTTGATTGAATTAGCTCTCACACCAATATTTGCGTCTAGAGCCTTTGCATTGAGGGCTATCTGAAAACGGCTGTGGCGCTGAAGTTGCCTGTGAATGTGGAGGTGGTGGCATGTCAAACCCGCATGTGGAGCATTCGTTTGTGTGGGATGCTCTACCAGGTTCATTCCTAGATAATGCACTCAAAGGGCACTAAGCATAGAGTGTGAAAACTGAGTTTCCTTGAGAGCTGCTGGGAAGCCTGATGGTGTGTGAAGTTAGTGAGCCAAATGGAGTTGTTCTCCCACAAGAACCACTCGGCTGATCCTTCTTCAATATGCCCTTCACCAACATGCAGTGTTTCCTTGATTGAATTAGCTCTCACACCAATATTTGCGTCTAGAGCCTTTGCATTGAGGGCTATCTGAAAACGGCTGTGGCGCTGAAGTTGCCTGTGAATGTGGAGTTGGTGGCATGTCAAACCCGCATGTGGAGCATTCATTTGTGTGGGATGCTCTACCAGGTTCATTCCTAGATAATGCACTCAAAGGGCACTAAGCATAGAGTGTGAAAACTGAGTTTCCTTGAGAGCTGCTTGGAAGCCTGATGGTGTGTGAAGTTAGTGAGCCAAATGGAGTTGTTCTCCCACAAGAACCACTCGGCTGATCCTTCTTCAATATGCCCTTCACCAACATGCAGTGTTTCCTTGATTGAATTAGCTCTCACACCGATATTTGCGTCTAGAGCCTTTGCATTGAGGGCTATCTGAAAACGGCTGTGGCGCTGAAGTTGCCTGTGAATGTGGAGTTGGTGGCATGTGAAACCCGCATGTGGAGCATTCGTTTGTGTGGGATGCTGTACCAGGTTCATTCCCTAGATAATGCACTCAAAGGGCACTAAGCATAGAGTGTGAAAGCTGAGTTTCCTTGAGAGCTGCTTGGAAGCCTGATGGTGTGTGAAGTTAGTGAGCCAAATGGAGTTGTTCTCCCACAAGAACCACTCGGCTGATCATTCTTCAATATGCCCTTCACCAACATGCAGTGTTTCCTTGATTGAATTAGCTCTCACACCAATATTTGCGTCTAGAGCCTTTGCATTGAGGGCTATCTGAAAACGGCTGTGGCGCTGAAGTTGCCTGTGAATGTGGAGTTGGTGGCATGTGAAACCCGCATGTGGAGCATTCGTTTGTGTGGGATGCTCTACCAGGTTCATTCCTAGATAATGCACTCAAAGGGCACTAAGCATAGAGTGTGAAAACTGAGTTTCCTTGAGAGCTGCTTGGAAGCCTGATGGTGTGTGAAGTTAGTGAGCCAAATGGAGTTGTTCTCCCACAAGAACCACTCGGCTGATCCTTCTTCAATATGCCCTTCACCAACATGCAGTGTTTCCTTGATTGAATTAGCTCTCACACCAATATTTGCGTCTAGAGCCTTTGCATTGAGGGCTATCTGAAAACGGCTGTGGCGCTGAAGTTGCCTGTGAATGTGGAGGTGGTGGCATGTCAAACCCGCATGTGGAGCATTCGTTTGTGTGGGATGCTCTACCAGGTTCATTCCTAGATAATGCACTCAAAGGGCACTAAGCATAGAGTGTGAAAACTGAGTTTCCTTGAGAGCTGCTGGCAAGCCTGATGGTGTGTGAAGTTAGTGAGCCAAATGGAGTTGTTCTCCCACAAGAACCACTCGGCTGATCCTTCTTCAATATGCCCTTCACCAACATGCAGTGTTTCCTTGATTGAATTAGCTCTCACACCAATATTTGCGTCTAGAGCCTTTGCATTGAGGGCTATCTGAAAACGGCTGTGGCGCTGAAGTTGCCTGTGAATGTGGAGTTGGTGGCATGTGAAACCCGCATGTGGAGCATTCGTTTGTGTGGGATGCTCTACCAGGTTCATTCCTAGATAATGCACTCAAAGGGCACTAAGCATAGAGTGTGAAAACTGAGTTTCCTTGAGAGCTGCTTGGAAGCCTGATGGTGTGTGAAGTTAGTGAGCCAAATGGAGTTGTTCTCCCACAAGAACCACTCGGCTGATCCTTCTTCAATATGCCCTTCACCAACATGCAGTGTTTCCTTGATTGAATTAGCTCTCACACCAATATTTGCGTCTAGAGCCTTTGCATTGAGGGCTATCTGAAAACGGCTGTGGCGCTGAAGTTGCCTGTGAATGTGGAGTTGGTGGCATGTGAAACCCGCATGTGGAGCATTCGTTTGTGTGGGATGCTGTACCAGGTTCATTCCTACATAATGCACTCAAAGGGCACTAAGCATAGAGTGTGAAAGCTGAGTTTCCTTGAGAGCTGCTTGGAAGCCTGATGGTGTGTGAAGTTAGTGAGCCAAATGGAGTTGTTCTCCCACAAGAACCACTCGGCTGATCCTTCTTCAATATGCCCTTCACCAACATGCAGTGTTTCCTTGATTGAATTAGCTCTCACACCAATATTTGCGTCTAGAGGCTTTGCATTGAGGGCTATCTGAAAACGGCTGTGGCGCTGAAGTTGCCTGTGAATGTGGAGTTGGTGGCATGTGAAACCCGCATGTGGAGCATTCGTTTGTGTGGGATGCTCTACCAGGTTCATTCCTAGATAATGCACTCAAAGGGCACTAAGCATAGAGTGTGAAAACTGAGTTTCCTTGAGAGCTGCTTGGAAGCCTGATGGTGTGTGAAGTTAGTGAGCCAAATGGAGTTGTTCTCCCACAAGAACCACTCGGCTGATCCTTCTTCAATATGCCCTTCACCAACATGCAGTGTTTCCTTGATTGAATTAGCTCTCACACCAATATTTGCGTCTAGAGCCTTTGCATTGAGGGCTATCTGAAAACGGCTGTGGCGCTGAAGTTGCCTGTGAATGTGGAGGTGGTGGCATGTGAAACCCGCATGTGGAGCATTCGTTTGTGTGGGATGCTCTACCAGGTTCATTCCTAGATAATGCACTCAAAGGGCACTAAGCATAGAGTGTGAAAACTGAGTTTCCTTGAGAGCTGCTGGGAAGCCTGATGGTGTGTGAAGTTAGTGAGCCAAATGGAGTTGTTCTCCCACAAGAACCAATCGGCTGATCCTTCTTCAATATGCCCTTCACCAACATGCAGTGTTTCCTTGATTGAATTAGCTCTCACACAAATATTTGCGTCTAGAGCCTTTGCATTGAGGGCTATCTGAAAACGGCTGTGGCGCTGAAGTTGCCTGTGAATGTGGAGTTGGTGGCATGTGAAACCCGCATGTGGAGCATTCGTTTGTGTGGGATGCTCTACCAGGTTCATTCCCAGATAATGCACTCAAAGGGCACTAAGCATAGAGTGTGAAAACTGAGTTTTCTTGAGAGCTGCTTGGAAGCCTGATGGTGTGTGAAGTTAGTGAGCTAAATGGAGTTGTTCTCCCACAAGAACCAATCGGCTGATCCTTCTTCAATATGCCCTTCACCAACATGCAGTGTTTCCTTGATTGAATTAGCTCTCACACCAATATTTGCGTATAGAGCCTTTGCATTGAGGGCTATCTGAAAACGGCTGTGGCGCTGAAGTTGCCTGTGAATGTGGAGTTTTTGGCATGTGAAACCCGCATTTGGAGCATTCGTTTGTGTGGGATGCTCTACCAGGTTCATTCCTAGATAATGCACTCAAAGGGCACTAAGCATAGAGTGTGAAAGCTGAGTTTCCTTGAGAGCTGCTTGGAAGCCTGATGGTGTGTGAAGTTAGTGAGCCAAATGGAGTTGTTCTCCCACAAGAACCACTCGGCTGATCCTTCTTCAATATGCCCTTCACCAACATGCAGTGTTTCCTTGATTGAATTAGCTCTCACACCAATATTTGCGTCTAGAGCCTTTGCATTGAGGGCTATGTGAAAACGGCTGTGGCGCTGAAGTTGCCTGTGAATGTGGAGTTGGTGGCATGTGAAACCCGCATGTGGAGCATTCGTTTGTGTGGGATGCTCTACCAGGTTCATTCCTAGATAATGCACTCAAAGGGCACTAAGCATAGAGTGTGAAAACTGAGTTTCCTTGAGAGCTGCTTGGAAGCCTGATGGTGTGTGAAGTTAGTGAGCCAAATGGAGTTGTTCTCCCACAAGAACCACTCGGCTGATCCTTCTTCAATATGCCCTTCACCAACATGCAGTGTTTCCTTGATTGAATTAGCTCTCACACCAATATTTGCGTCTAGAGCCTTTGCATTGAGGGCTATCTGAAAACGGCTGTGGCGCTGAAGTTGCCTGTGAATGTGGAGTTGGTGGCATGTGAAACCCGCATGTGGAGCATTCGTTTGTGTGCGATGCTCTACCAGGTTCATTCCTAGATAATGCACTCAAAGGGCACTAAGCATAGAGTGTGAAAACTGAGTTTCCTTCAGAGCTGCTTGGAAGCCTGATGGTGTGTGAAGTTAGTGAGCCAAATGGAGTTGTTCTCCCACAAGAACCACTCGGCTGATCCTTCTTCAATATGCCCTTCACCAACATGCAGTGTTTCCTTGATTGAATTAGCTCTCACACCAATATTTGCGTCTAGAGCCTTTGCATTGAGGGCTATCTGAAAACGGCTGTGGCGCTGAAGTTGCCTGTGAATGTGGAGTTGGTGGCATGTGAAACCCGCATGTGGAGCATTCGTTTGTGTGGGATGCTGACCAAGCTTCATTTCAGTCCTAGGCACACAAAGAGCACTAAGCATAGAGTGTGAAAACTGAGTTTCCTTGAGAGCTGCTTGGAAGCCTGATGGTGTGTGAAGTTAGTGAGCCAAATGGAGTTGTTCTCCCACAAGAACGACTCGGCTGATCCTTCTTCAATATGCCCTTCACCAACATGCAGTGTTTCCTTGATTGAATTAGCTCTCACACCAATATTTGCGTCTAGAGCCTTTGCATTGAGGGCTATCTGAAAACGGCTGTGGCGCTGAAGTTGCCTGTGAATGTGGAGTTGGTGGCATGTGAAACCCGCATGTGGAGCATTCGTTTGTGTGGGATGCTCTACCAGGTTCATTCCTAGATAATGCACTCAAAGGGCACTAAGCATAGAGTGTGAAAACTGAGTTTCCTTGAGAGCTGCTTGGAAGCCTGATGGTGTGTGAAGTTAGTGAGCCAAATGGAGTTGTTCTCCCACAAGAACCACTCGGGTGATCCTTCTTCAATATGCCCTTCACCAACATGCAGTGTTTCCTTGATTGAATTAGCTCTCACACCAATATTTGAGTCTAGAGCCTTTGCATTGAGGGCTTCTGAAAAAGGCTGTGGCGCTGAAGTTGCCTGTGAATGTGGAGTTCGTGGCTTGTGAAACCCGCATGTGGAGCATTCGTTTGTGTGGGATGCTCTACCAGGTTCATTTCAGTAATAGCCATACAAAGGTCACAAAGCATAGAGTGTGAAAACTGAGTTTCCTTGAGAGCTGCTTGGAAGCCTGATGGTGTGTGAAGTTAGTGAGCCAAATGGAGTTGTTCTCCCACAAGAACCACTCTGCTGATCCTTCTTCAATATGCCCTTCTCCAACATGCAGTGTTTCCTTGATTGAATTAGCTCTCACACCAATATTTGCGTCTAGAGCCTTTGCATTGAGGGCTATGTGAAAATGGCTGTGGCGCTGAAGTTGCCTGTGAATGTGGAGTTGGTGGCATGTGAAACCCACATGTGGAGCATTCGTTTGTGTGGGATGCTCTACCAGGTTCATTTCAGTAATAGCCATACAAAGGGCACTAAGCATAGAGTGTGAAAACTGAGTTTCCTTGACAGCTGCTTGGAAGCCTGATGGTGTGTGAAGTTAGTGAGCCAAATGGAGTTGTTCTCCCACAAGAACCACTCGGCTGATCCTTCTTCAATATGCCCTTCACCAACATGCAGTGTTTCCTTGATTGAATTAGCTCTCACACCAATATTTGCGTCTAGAGCCTTTGCATTGAGGGCTATCTGAAAACGGCTGTGGCGCTGAAGTTGCCTGTGAATGTGGAGTTGGTGGCATGTGAAACCCGCATGTGGAGCATTCGTTTGTGTGGGATGCTCTACCAGGTTCATTCCCAGATAATGCACTCAAAGGGCACTAAGCATAGAGTGTGAAAACTGAGTTTTCTTGAGAGCTGCTTGGAAGCCTGATGGTGTGTGAAGTTAGTGAGCTAAATGGAGTTGTTCTCCCACAAGAACCAATCGGCTGATCCTTCTTCAATATGCCCTTCACCAACATGCAGTGTTTCCTTGATTGAATTAGCTCTCACACCAATATTTGCGTATAGAGCCTTTGCATTGAGGGCTATCTGAAAACGGCTGTGGAGCTGAAGTTGCCTGTGAATGTGGAGTTGGTGGCATGTGAAACCCGCATGTGGAGCATTCGTTTGTGTGGGATGCTCTACCAGGTTCATTCCTAGATAATGCACTCAAAGGGCACTAAGCATAGAGTGTGAAAACTGAGTTTCCTTGAGAGCTGCTTGGAAGCCTGATGGTGTGTGAAGTTAGTGAGCCAAATGGAGTTGTTCTCCCACAAGAACCACTCGGCTGATCCTTCTTCAATATGCCCTTCACCAACATGCAGTGTTTCCTTGATTGAATTAGCTCTCACACCAATATTTGCGTCTAGAGCCTTTGCATTGAGGGCTATCTGAAAACGGCTGTGGCGCTGAAGTTGCCTGTGAATGTGGAGTTGGTGGCATGTGAAACCCGCATGTGGAGCATTCGTTTGTGTGGGATGCTCTACCAGGTTCATTTCAGTCCTAGCCATACAAAGGGCACTAAGCATAGAGTGTGAAAACTGAGTTTCCTTGAGAGCTGCTTGGAAGCCTGATGGTGTGTGACGTTAGTGTGCCAAATGGGGTTGTTCTCCCACACGATCCACTCGGCTGATTCTTCTTCAATATGCCCTTCACCAACATGCAGTGTTTCCTTGATTGAATTAGCTCTCACACCAATATTTGCGTCTAGAGCCTTTGCATTGAGGGCTATCTGAAAACGGCTGTGGCGCTGAAGTTGCCTGTGAATGTGGAGTTGGTGGCATGTGAAACCCGCATGTGGAGCATTCGTTTGTGTTTGATGCTCTACCAGGTTCATTTCAGTCCTAGCCATACAAAGGGCACTAAGCATAGAGTGTGAAAACTGAGTTTCCTTGACAGCTGCTTGGAAGCCTGATGGTGTGTGAAGTTAGTGAGCCAAATGGAGTTGTTCTCCCACAAGAACCACTCGGCTGATCCTTCTTCAATATGCCCTTCACCAACATGCAGTGTTTCCTTGATTGAATTAGCTCTCACACCAATATTTGCATCTAGAGCCTTTGCATTGAGGGCTATCTGAAAACGGCTGTGGCGCTGAAGTTGCCTGTGAATGTGGAGTTGGTGGCATGTCAAACCCGCATGTGGAGCATTCGTTTGTGTGGGATGCTCTACCAGGTTCATTCCTAGATAATGCACTCAAAGAGCACTAAGCATAGAGTGTGAAAACTGAGTTTCCTTGAGAGCTGCTTGGAAGCCTGATGGTGTGTGAAGTTAGTGAGCCAAATGGAGTTGTTCTCCCACAAGAACCACTCGGCTGATCCTTCTTCAATATGCCCTTCACCAACATGCAGTGTTTCCTTGATTGAATTACCTCTCACACCAATATTTGCGTCTAGAGCCTTTGCATTGAGGGCTATCTGAAAACGGCTGTGGCGCTGAAGTTGCCTGTGAATGTGGAGTTGGTGGCATGTGAAACCCGCATGTGGAGCATTCGTTTGTGTGGGATGCTCTACCAGGTTCATTCCTAGATAATGCACTCAAAGGGCACTAAGCATAGAGTGTGAAAACTGAGTTTCCTTGAGAGCTGCTTGGAAGCCTGATGGTGTGTGAAGTTAGTGAGCCAAATGGAGTTGTTCTCCCACAAGAACCACTCGGCTGATCCTTCTTCAATATGCCCTTCACCAACATGCAGTGTTTCCTTGATTGAATTAGCTCTCACACCAATATTTGCGTCTAGAGCCTTTGCATTGAGGGCTATGTGAAAACGGCTGTGGCGCTGAAGTTGCCTGTGAATGTGGAGTTGGTGGCATGTGAAACCCGCATGTGGAGCATTCGTTTGTGTGGGATGCTCTACCAGGTTCATTCCTAGATAATGCACTCAAAGGGCACTAAGCATAGAGTGTGAAAACTGAGTTTCCTTGAGAGCTGCTTGGAAGCCTGATGGTGTGTGAAGTTAGTGAGCCAAATGGAGTTGTTCTCCCACAAGAACCACTCGGCTGATCCTTCTTCAATATGCCCTTCACCAACATGCAGTGTTTCCTTGATTGAATTAGCTCTCACACCAATATTTGCGTCTAGAGCCTTTGCATTGAGGGCTTCTGAAAAAGGCTGTGGCGCTGAAGTTGCCTGTGAATGTGGAGTTGGTGGCTTGTGAAACCCGCATGTGGAGCATTCGTTTGTGTGGGATGCTCTACCAGGTTCATTTCAGTCCTAGCCATACAAAGGTCACAAAGCATAGAGTGTGAAAACTGAGTTTCCTTGAGAGCTGCTTGGAAGCCTGATGGTGTGTGAAGTTAGTGAGCCAAATGGAGTTGTTCTCCCACAAGAACCACTCGGCTGATCCTTCTTCAATATGCCCTTCACCAACATGCAGTGTTTCCTTGATTGAATTAGCTCTCACACCAATATTTGCGTCTAGAGCCTTTGCATTGAGGGCTATCTGAAAACGGCTGTGGCGCTGAAGTTGCCTGTGAATGTGGAGTTGGTGGCATGTGAAACCCACATGTGGAGCATTCGTTTGTGTGGGATGCTCTACCAGGTTCATTTCAGTAATAGCCATACAAAGGGCACTAAGCATAGAGTGTGAAAACTGAGTTTCCTTGAGAGCTGCTTGGAAGCCTGATGGTGTATGAAGTTAGTGAGCCAAATGGAGTTGTTCTCCCACAAGAACCACTCGGCTGATCCTTCTTCAATATGCCCTTCACCAACATGCAGTGTTTCCTTGATTGAATTAGCTCTCACACCAATATTTGCGTCTAGAGCCTTTGCATTGAGGGCTATCTGAAAACGGCTGTGGCGCTGAAGTTGCCTGTGAATGTGGAGTTGGTGGCATGTGAAACCCGCATGTGGAGCATTCGTTTGTGTGGGATGCTCTACCAGGTTCATTCCTAGATAATGCACTCAAAGGGCACTAAGCATAGAGTGTGAAAACTGAGTTTTCTTGAGAGCTGCTTGGAAGCCTGATGGTGTGTGAAGTTAGTGAGCCAAATGGAGTTGTTCTCCCACAAGAACCACTCGGCTGATCCTTCTTCAATATGCCCTTCACCAACATGCAGTGTTTTCTTGATTGAATTAGCTCTCACACCAATATTTGCGTCTAGAGCCTTTGCATTGTGGGCTATCTGAAAACGGCTGTGGCGCTGAAGTTGCCTGTGAATGTGGAGTTGGTGGCATGTGAAACCCGCATGTGGAGCATTCATTTGTGTGGGATGCTCTACCAGGTTCATTCCTAGATAATGCACTCAAAGGGCACTAAGCATAGAGTGTGAAAACTGAGTTTCCTTCAGAGCTGCTTGGAAGCCTGATGGTGTGTGAAGTTAGTGAGCCAAATGGAGTTGTTCTCCCACAAGAACCACTCGGCTGATCCTTCTTCAATATGCCCTTCACCAACATGCACTGTTTCCTTGATTGAATTAGCTCTCACACCAATATTTGCGTCTAGAGCCTTTGCATTGAGGGCTATCTGAAAACGGCTGTGGCGCTGAAGTTGCCTGTGAATGTGGAGTTGGTGGCATGTGAAACCCGCATGTGGAGCATTCGTTTGTGTGGGATGCTCTACCAGGATCATTTCAGTGCTAGCCATACAAAGGGCACTAAGCATAGAGTGTGAAAACTGAGTTTCCCTTGAGAGCTGCTTGGAAGCCTGATGGTGTGTGAAGTTAGTGAGCCAAATGGAGTTGTTCTCCCACAAGAACCACTCGGCTGATCCTTCTTCAATATGCCCTTCACCAACATTCAGTGTTTCCTTGATTGAATTAGCTCTCACACCAATATTTGCGTCTAGAGCCTTTGCATTGAGGGCTATCTGAAAACGGCTGTGGCGCTGAAGTTGCCTGTGAATGTGGAGTTGGTGGCATGTGAAACCCGCATGTGGAGCATTCGTTTGTGTGGGATGCTCTACCAGGTGCATTCCTAGACAATGCATTCAAACTTCACTAAGCATAGAGTGTGAAAACTGAGTTTCCTTGAGAGCTGCTTGGAAGCCTGATGGTGTGTGAAGTTAGTGAGCCAAATGGAGTTGTTCTCCCACAAGAACCACTCGGCTGATCCTTCTTCAATATGCCCTTCACCAACATGCAGTGTTTCCTTGATTGAATTAGCTCTCACACCAATATTTGCGTCTAGAGCCTTTGCATTGAGGGCTATCTGAAAACGGCTGTGGCGCTGAAGTTGCCTGTGAATGTGGAGTTGGTGGCATGTGAAACCCGCATGTGGAGCATTCGTTTGTGTGGGATGATGACCAAGCTTCATTTCAGTCCTAGGCACACAAAAAGCTCTAAGCATAGAGTGTGAAAACTGAGTTTGCTTGAGAGCTGCTTGGAAGCCTGATGGTGTGTGAAGTTAGTGAGCCAAATGGAGTTGTTCTCCCACAAGAACCACTCGGCTGATCCTTCTTCAATATGCCCTTCACCAACATGCAGTGTTTCCTTGATTGAATTAGCTCTCACACCAATATTTGCGTCTAGAGCCTTTGCATTGAGGGCTATCTGAAAACGGCTGTGGCGCTGAAGTTGCCTGTGAATGTGGAGTTGGTGGCATGTGAAACCCGCATGTGGAGCATTTCGTTTTGTTTGTGTGGATGCTCTACCAGGTTCATTTCAGTCCTACCCATACAAATGGCACTAAGCATAGAGTGTGAAAACTGAGTTTCCTTGAGAGCTGCTTTAAAGCCTGATGGTGTGTGAAGTTAGTGAGCCAAATGGAGTTGTTCTCCCACAAGAACCACTCGGCTGATCCTTCTTCAATATGCCCTTCACCAACATGCAGTGTTTCCTTGATTGAATAAGCTCTCACACCAATATTTGCGTCTAGAGCCTTTGCATTGAGGGCTATCTGAAAACGGCTGTGGCGCTGAAGTTGCCTGTGAATGTGGAGTTGGTGGCATGTGAAACCCGCATGTGGAGCATTCGTTTGTGTGGGATGCTCTACCAGGTTCATTCCTAGATAATGCACTCAAAGGGCACTAAGCATAGAGTGTGAAAACTGAGTTTCCTTGAGAGCTGCTTGGAAGCCTGATGGTGTGTGAAGTTAGTGAGCCAAATGGAGTTGTTCTCCCACAAGAACCACTCGGCTGATCCTTCTTCAATATGCCCTTCACCAACATGCAGTGTTTCCTTGATTGAATTAGCTCTCACACCAATATTTGCGTCTAGAGCCTTTGCATTGAGGGCTATCTGAAAACGGCTGTGGCGCTGAAGTTGCCTGTGAGTGTGGAGGTGGTGGCATGTGAAACCCGCATGTGGAGCCTTCGTTTGTGTGGGATGCTCTACCAGGTTCATTCCTAGATAATGCACTCAAAGGGCACTAAGCATAGAGTGTGAAAACTGAGTTTCCTTGAGAGCTGCTTGGAAGCCTGATGGTGTTTGAAGTTAGTGAGCCAAATGGAGTTGTTCTCCCACAAGAACCACTCGGCTGATCCTTCTTCAATATGCCCTTCACCAACATGCAGTGTTTCCTTGATTGAATTAGCTCTCACACCAATATTTGCGTCTAGAGCCTTTGCATTGAGGGCTATCTGAAAATGGCTGTGGCGCTGAAGTTGCCTGTGAATGTGGAGTTGGTGGCATGTGAAACCCGTATGTGGAGCATTCGTTTGTGTGGGATGCTCTACCAGGTTCATTCCTAGATAATGCACTTAAAGGGCACTAAGCATAGAGTGTGAAAACTGAGTTTCCTGAGAGCTGCTTGGAAGCCTGATGGTGTGTGAAGTTAGTGAGCCAAATGGAGCTGTTCTCCCACAAGAACCACTCGGCTGATCCTTCTTCAATATGCCCTTCACCAACATGCAGTGTTTCCTTGATTGAATTAGCTCTCACACCAATATTTGCGTCTAGAGCCTTTGCATTGAGGGCTATCTGAAAACGGCTGTGGCGCTGAAGTTGCCTGTGAATGTGGAGTTGGTGGCATGTGAAACCCGCATGTGGAGCATTCGTTTGTGTGGGATGCTCTACCAGGTTCATTCCTAGATAATGCACTCAAAGGGCACTAAGCATAGAGTGTGAAAACTGAGTTTCCTTCAGAGCTGCTTGGAAGCCTGATGGTGTGTGAAGTTAGTGAGCCAAATGGAGTTGTTCTCCCACAAGAACCACCCGGCTGATCCTTCTTCAATATGCCCTTCACCAACATGCAGTGTTTCCTTGATTGAATTAGCTCTCACACCAATATTTGCGTCTAGAGCCTTTGCATTGAGGGCTATCTGAAAACGGCTGTGGCGCTGAAGTTGCCTGTGAATGTGGAGTTGGTGGCATGTGAAACCCGCATGTGGAGCATTCGTTTGTGTGGGATGCTCTACCAGGTTCATTTCAGTCCTACCCATACAAATGGCACTAAGCATAGAGTGTGAAAACTGAGTTTCCTTGAGAGCTGCTTGGAAGCCTGATGGTGTGTGAAGTTAGTGAGCCAAATGGAGTTGTTCTCCCACAAGAACCACTCGGCTGATCCTTCTTCAATATGCCCTTCACCAACATGCAGTGTTTCCTTGATTGAATTAGCTCTCACACCAATATTTGCGTCTAGAGCCTTTGCATTGAGGGCTATCTGAAAACGGCTGTGGCGCTGAAGTTGCCTGTGAATGTGGAGTTGGTGGCATGTGAAACCCGCATGTGGAGCATTCGTTTGTGTGGGATGCTCTACCAGGTTCATTCCTAGATAATGCACTCAAAGGGCACTAAGCATAGAGTGTGAAAACTGAGTTTCCTTAAGAGCTGGTTGGAAGCCTGATGGTGTGTGAAGTTAGTGAGCCAAATGGAGTTGTTCTCCCACAAGAACCACTCGGCTGATCCTTCTTCAATATGCCCTTCACCAACATGCAGTGTTTCCTTGATTGAATTAGCTCTCACACCAATATTTGCGTCTAGAGCCTTTGCATTGAGGGCTATCTGAAAACGGCTGTGGCGCTGAAGTTGCCTGTGAGTGTGGAGGTGGTGGCATGTGAAACCCGCATGTGGAGCATTCGTTTGTGTGGGATGCTCTACCAGGTTCATTCCTAGATAATGCACTCAAAGGGCACTAAGCATAGAGTGTGAAAACTGAGTTTCCTTGAGAGCTGCTCGGAAGCCTGATGGTGTGTGAAGTTAGTGAGCCAAATGGAGGTGTTCTCCCACAAGAACCACTCGGCTGATCCTTCTTCAATATGCCCTTCACCAACATGCAGTGTTTCCTTGATTGAATTAGCTCTCACACCAATATTTGCGTCTAGAGCCTTTGCAGTGAGGGCTATCTGAAAACGGCTGTGGCGCTGAAGTTGCCTGTGAATGTGGAGTTGGTGGCATGTGAAACCCGCATGTGGAGCATTCGTTTGTGTGGGATGCTCTACCAGGTTCATTCCTAGATAATGCACTCAAAGGGCACTAAGCATAGAGTGTGAAAACTGAGTTTCCTTGAGAGCTGCTTGGAAGCCTGATGGTGTGTGAAGTTAGTGAGCCAAATGGAGTTGTTCTCCCACAAGAACCACTCGGCTGATCCTTCTTCAATATGCCCTTCACCAACATGCAGTGTTTCCTTGATTGAATTAGCTCTCACACCAATATTTGCGTCTAGAGCCTTTGCATTGAGGGCTATCTGAAAATGGCTGTGGCGCTGAAGTTGCCTGTGAATGTGGAGTTGGTGGCATGTGAAACCCGTATGTGGAGCATTCGTTTGTGTGGGATGCTCTACCAGGTTCATTCCTAGATAATGCACTTAAAGGGCACTAAGCATAGAGTGTGAAAACTGAGTTTCCTGAGAGCTGCTTGGAAGCCAGATGGTGTGTGAAGTTAGTGAGCCAAATGGAGTTGTTCTCCCACAAGAACCACTCGGCTGATCCTTCTTCAATATGCCCTTCACCACCATGCAGTGTTTCCTTGATTGAATTAGCTCTCACACCAATATTTGCGTCTAGAACCTTAGCATTGAGGGCTATCTGAAAACGGCTGTGGCGCTGAAGTTGCCTGTGAATGTGGAGTTGGTGGCATGTGAAACCCGCATGTGGAGCATTCGTTTGTGTGGGATGCTCTACCAGGTTCATTTCAGTCCTAGCCATACAAAGGGCACTAAGCATAGAGTGTGAAAACTGAGTTTCCTTGAGAGCTGCTTGGAAGCCTGATGGTGTGTGAAGTTAGTGAGCCAAATGGAGTTGTTCTCCCACAAGAACCACTCGGCTGATCCTTCTTCAATATGCCCTTCACCAACATGCAGTGTTTCCTTGATTGAATTAGCTCTCACACCAATATTTGCGTCTAGACCCTTTGCATTGAGGGCTATCTGAAAACGGCTGTGGCGCTGAAGTTGCCTGTGAGTGTGGAGGTGGTGGCATGTGAAACCCGCATGTTGAGCATTCGTTTGTGTGGGATGCTCTACCAGGTTCATTCCTAGATAATGCACTCAAAGGGCACTAAGCATAGAGTGTGAAAACTGAGTTTCCTTGAGAGCTGAGCAGAAGCCTGATGGTGTGTGAAGTTAGTGAGCCAAATGGAGGTGTTCTCCCACAAGAACCACTCGGCTGATCCTTCTTCAATATGCCCTTCACCAACATGCAGTGTTTCCTTGATTGAATTAGCTCTCACACCAATATTTGCGTCTAGAGCCTTTGCATTGAGGGCTATCTGAAAACGGCTGTGGCGCTGAAGTTGCCTGTGAATGTGGAGTTGGTGGCATGTGAAACCCGCATGTGGAGCATTCGTTTGTGTGGGATGCTCTACCAGGTTCATTCCTAGATAATGCACTCAAAGGGCACTAAGCATAGAGTGTGAAAACTGAGTTTCCTTGAGAGCTGCTTGGAAGCCTGATGGTGTGTGAAGTTAGTGAGCCAAATGGAGTTGTTCTCCCACAAGAACCACTCGGCTTATCCTTCTTCAATATGCCCTTCACCAACATGTAGTGTTTCCTTGATTGAATTAGCTCTCACACCAATATTTGCGTCTAGAGCCTTTGCAATGAGGGCTATCTGAAAATGGCTGTGGCGCTGAAGTTGCCTGTGAATGTGGAGTTGGTGGCATGTGAAATCCGTATGTGGAGCATTCGTTTGTGTGGGATGCTCTACCAGGTTCATTCCTAGTAATGCACTTAAAGGGCACTAAGCATAGAGTGTGAAAACTGAGTTTCCTGAGAGCTGCTTGGAAGCCAGATGGTGTGTGAAGTTAGTGAGCCAAATGGAGTTGTTCTCCCACAAGAACCACTCGGCTGATCCTTCTTCAATATGCCCTTCACCACCATGCAGTGTTTCCTTGATTGAATTAGCTCTCACACCAATATTTGCGTCTAGAACCTTAGCATTGAGGGCTATCTGAAAACGGCTGTGGCGCTGAAGTTGCCTGTGAATGTGGAGTTGGTGGCATGTGAAACCCGCATGTGGAGCATTCGTTTGTGTGGGATGCTCTACCAGGTTCATTTCAGTCCTAGCCATACAAAGGGCACTAAGCATAGAGTGTGAAAACTGAGTTTCCTTGAGAGCTGCTTGGAAGCCTGATGGTGTGTGAAGTTAGTGAGCCAAATGGAGTTGTTCTCCCACAAGAACCACTCGGCTGATCCTTCTTCAATATGCCCTTCACCAACATGCAGTGTTTCCTTGATTGAATTAGCTCTCACACCAATATTTGCGTCTAGAGCCTTTGCATTGAGGGCTATCTGAAAACGGCTGTGGCGCTGAAGTTGCCTGTGAATGTGGAGTTGGTGGCATGTGAAACCCGCATGTGGAGCATTCGTTTGTGTGGGATGCTCTACCAGGTTCATTCCTAGATAATGCACTCAAAGGGCACTAAGCATAGAGTGTGAAAACTGAGTTTCCTTGAGAGCTGCTTGGA
>NW_026700909.1:0-30166 GCF_030435755.1 Ochotona princeps
GGCAACTTCAGCGCCACAGCCGTTTTCAGATAGCCCTCAATGCAAAGGCTCTAGACGCAAATATTGGTGTGAGAGCTAATTCAATCAAGGAAACACTGCATGTTGGTGAAGGGCATATTGAAGAAGGATCAGCCGAGTGGTTCTTGTGGGAGAACAACTCCATTTGGCTCACTAACTTCACACACCATCAGGCTTCCAAGCAGCTCTCAAGGAAACTCAGTTTTCACACTCTATGCTTAGTGCCCTTTGAGTGCATTATCTAGGAATGAAGTTCGTAGAGCATCCCACACAAACGAATGCTCCACATGCGGGTTTTCACATGCCACCAACTCCCACATTCACCAGGCAACTTCAGCGCCACAGCCGTTTCAGATAGCCCTCAATGCAAAGGCTCTAGACGCAAATATTGGTGTGAGAGCTAATTCAATCAAGGAAACACTGCATGTTGGTGAAGGGCATATTGAAGGATCAGCCGAGTGGTTCTTGTGGGAGAACAACTCCATTTGGCTCACTAACTTCACACACACCATCAGGCTTCCAAGCAGCTCTCAAGGAAACTCAGTTTTCACACTCTATGCTTAGTGCCCTTTGAGTGCCTAGGACTGAAATGAAGCTTGGTGAGCATCCCACACAAACGAATGCTGCACATGCGGGTTTCACATGCCACCAACTCCACATTCACAGGCAACTTCAGCGCCACAGCCGTTTTCAGATAGCCCTCAATGCAAAGGCTCTAGACTCAAATATTGGTGTGAGAGCTAATTCAATCAAGGAAACACTGCATGTTAGTGAAGGTCATATTGAAGAAGGATCAGCCGAGTGGTTCTTGTGGGAGAACAACTCCATTTGGCTCACTACCTTCACACACCATCAGGCTTCCAAGCAGCTCTCAAGGAAACTCAGTTTTCACACTCTATGCTTAGTGCCCTTTGAGTGCATTATCTAGGAATGAACCTGGTAGAGCATCCCACACAAACGAATGCTCCACATGCGGGTTTCACATGCCACCAACTCCACATTCACAGGCAACTTCAGCGCCACAGCCGTTTTCAGATAGCCCCTCAATGCAAAGGCTCTAGACGCAAATATTGGTGTGAGAGCTAATTCAATCAAGGAAACACTGCATGTTGGTGAAGGGCATATTGAAGAAGAATCAGCCGAGTGTGTCTTGTGGGAGAACAACTCCATTTGGCTCACTAACTTCACACACCATCAGGCTTCCAAGCAGCTCTCAAAGAAACTCAGTTTTCACACTCTTATGCTTAGTGCCCTTTCAGTGCATTATCTAGGAATGAAAATGTAGAGCATCCCACACAAACGAATGCCCCACATGCGGGTTTCACATGCCACCAACTCCACATTCACAGAGCAACTTCAGCGCCACAGCCGTTTTCAGATAGCCCTCAATGCAAAGGCTCTAGACGCAAATATTGGTGTGAGAGCTAATTCAATCAAGGAAACACTGCATGTTGGTGAAGGGCATATTGAAGCAGGATCAGCCGAGTGGTTCTTGTGGGAGAACAACTCCATTTGGCTCACTAACCTTCACACACCCATCAGGCTTCCAAGCACCTCTCAAGGAAACTCAGTTTTCACACTCTATGCTTAGTGCCCTTTGAGTGCATTATCTAGGAATGAACCTGGTAGAGCATCCCACACAAACGAATGTTCCACATGCGGGTTTCACATGCCACCAACTCCACATTCACAGCAACTTCAGCGCCACAGCCGTTTTCAGATAGCCCTCAATGCAAAGGCTCTAGACGCAAATATTGGTGTGAGAGCTAATTCAATCAAGGAAACACTGCATGTTGGTGAAGGGCATATTGAAGGATCAGCCGAGTGGTTCTTGTGGGAGAACAACTCCATTTGGCTCACTAACTTCACACACCATCAGGCTTCCAAGCAGCTCTCAAGGAAACTCATTTTTCACACTCTATATTAGTGCCCTTTGAGTGCCTAGGACTGAAATGATGCTTGGTCAGCATCCCACACAAACGAATGCTCCACATGCGGGTTTCACGTGCCACCAACTCCACATTCACAGGCAACTTCAGCGCCACAGCCGTTTTCAGATAGCCCTCAGTGCAAAGGCTCTAGACGCAAATATTGGTGTGAGAGCTAATTCAATCAAGGAAACACTGCATGTTGGTGAAGGGCATATTGAAGAAGGATCAGCCGAGTGGTTCTTGTGGGAGAACAACTCCATTTGGCTCACTAACTTCACACACCATCAGGCTTCCAAGCAGCTCTCAAGGAAACTCAGTTTTCACACTCTATGCTTAGTGCCCTTCGAGTGCATTATCTAGGAATGAACCTGGTAGAGCATCCCACACAAACGAATGCTCCACATGCGGGTTTCACATGCCACCAACTCCACATTCACAGGCAACTTCAGCGCCACAGCCGTTTTCAGATAGCCCTCAATGCAAAGGCTCTAGACGCAAATATTGGTGCGAGAGCAAATTCAATCAAGGAAACACTGCATGTTAGTGAAGGTCATATTGAATAAGAATCTGCCGAGTGGTTCTTGTGGGAGAACAACTCCATTTGGCTCACTAACTTCACACACCATCAGTCTTCCAAGCACCTCTCAAGGAAACTCAGTTTTCACACTCTATGCTTAGTGCCCTTTCAGTGCATTATCTAGGAATGAAGCTGGTAGAGCATCCCACACAAACGAATGCTCCACATGCGGGTTTCACATGCCACCAACTCCACATTCACAGGCAACTTCAGCGCCACAGCCGTTTTCAGATAGCCCTCAATGCAAAGGCTCTAGACGCAAATATTGGTGTGAGAGCTAATTCAATCAAGGAAACACTGCATGTTGGTGAAGGGCATATTGAAGAAGGATCAGCCGAGTGGTTCTTGTGGGAGAACAACTCCATTTGGCTCACTAACTTCACACACCATCAGGCTTCCAAGCAGCTCTCAAGGAAACTCCGTTTTCACACTCTATGCTTAGTGCCCTTTGAGTGCCTAGGACTGAAAAGAAGCTTGGTGAGCATCCCACACAAACGAATGCTCCACATGCGGGTTTCACATGCCACCAACTCCACATTCACAGGCAACTTCAGCGCCACAGCTGTTTTCAGATAGCCCTCAATGCAAAGGCTCTAGACGCAAATATTGGTGTGAGAGCTAATTCAATCAAGGAAACACTGCATGTTGGTGAAGGGCATATTGAGGAAGAACCAGCCGAGTGGTTCTTGTGGGAGAACAACTCCATTTGGCTCACTAACTTCACACACCATCAGGCTTCCAAGCAGCTCTCAAGGAAACTCAGTTTTCACACTCTATGCTTAGTGCCCTTTGAGTGCATTATTTAGGAATGAAGCTGGTAGAGCATCCCACACAAACGAATGCTCCACATGCGGGTTTCACATGCCACCAACTCCACATTCACAGGCAACTTCAGCGCCACAGCCGTTTTCAGATAGCCCTCAATGCAAAGGCTCTAGACGCAAATATTGGTGTGAGAGCTAATTCAATCAAGGAAACACTGCATGTTGGTGAAGGGCATATTGAAGAAGGATCAGCCAAGTGGTTCTTGTGGGAGAACAACTCCATTTGGCTCACTAACTTCACACACCATCAGGCTTCCAAGCAGCTCTCAAGGAAACTCAGTTTTCACACTCTATGCTTAGTGCCCTTTGAGTGCATTATTTAGGAATGAACCTGGTAGAGCATCCCACACAAACGAATGCTGCACATGCGGGTTTCACATGCCACCAACTCCACATTCACAGGCAACTTCAGCGCCACAGCCGTTTTCAGATAGCCCTCAATGCAAAGGCTCTAGATGCAAATATTGGTGTGAGAGCTAATTCAATCAAGGAAACACTGCATGTTAGTGAAGGGCATATTGAAGAATGATCAGCCGAGTGGTTCTTGTGGGAGAACAACTCCATTTGGCTCACTAACTTCACACACCATCAGGCTTCCAAGCAGCTCTCAAGGAAACTCCGTTTTCACACTCTATGCTTAGTGCCCTTTGAGGGCCTAGGACTGAAATGATGCTTGGTCAGCATCCCACACAAACGAATGCTGCACATGCGGGTTTCACATGCCACCAACTCCACATTCACAGGCAACTTCAGCGCCACAGCCGTTTTCAGATAGACCTCAATGCAAAGGCTCTAGACGCAAATATTGGTGTGAGAGCTAATTCAATCAAGGAAACACTGCATGTTGGTGAAGGTCATATTGAAGAAGGATCAGCCGAGTGGTTCTTGTGGGAGAACAACTCCATTTGGCTCACTAACTTCACACACCATCAGGCTTCCAAGCAGCTCTCAAGGAAACTCAGTTTTCACACTCTATGCTTAGTGCCCTTTGAGTGCATTATCTAGGAATGAAGTTCGTAGAGCATCCCACACAAACGAATGCTCCACATGCGGGTTTCACATGCCACCAACTCCACATTCACAGGCAACTTCAGCGCCACAGCCGTTTTCAGATAGCCCTCAATGCAAAGGCTCTAGACGCAAATATTGGTGTGAGAGCTAATTCAATCAAGGAAACACTGCATGTTGGTGAAGGGCATATTGAAGGATCAGCCGAGTGGTTCTTGTGGGAGAACAACTCCATTTGGCTCACTAACTTCACACACCATCAGGCTTCCAAGCAGCTCTCAAGGAAACTCAGTTTTCACACTCTATGCTTAGTGCCCTTTGAGTGCCTAGGACTGAAATGAAGCTTGGTGAGCATCCCACACAAACGAATGCTGCACATGCGGGTTTCACATGCCACCAACTCCACATTCACAGGCAACTTCAGCGCCACAGCCGTTTTCAGATAGCCCTCAATGCAAAGGCTCTAGACGCAAATATTGGTGTGAGAGCTAATTCAATCAAGGAAACACTGCATGTTGGTGAAGGTCATATTGAAGAAGGATCAGCCGAGTGGTTCTTGTGGGAGAACAACTCCATTTGGCTCACTACCTTCACACACCATCAGGCTTCCAAGCAGCTCTCAAGGAAACTCAGTTTTCACACTCTATGCTTAGTGCCCTTTGAGTGCATTACCTAGGAATGAACCTGGTAGAGCATCCCACACAAACGAATGTTCCACATGCGGGTTTCACATGCCACCAACTCCACATTCACAGGCAACTTCAGCGCCACAGCCGTTTTCAGGCAGCCCTCAATGCAAAGGCTCTAGACGCAAATATTGGTGTGAGAGCTAATTCAATCAAGGAAACACTGCATGTTGGTGAAGGGCATATTGAAGAAGGATCAGCTGAGTGGTTCTTGTGGGAGAACAACTCCATTTGGCTCACTAACTTCACACACCATCAAGCTTCCAAGCAGCTCTCAAGGAAACTCACTTTTCACACTCTATGCTTAGTGCCCCTTGAGTGCCTAGGACTGAAACCATTCTTGGTGAGCATCCCACACAAACGAATGCTCCACATGCGGGTTTCACATGCCACCAACTCCACATTCACAGGCAACTTCAGCGCCACAGCCGTTTTCAGATAGCCCTCAATGCAAAGGCTCTAGACGCAAATATTGGTGTGAGAGCTAATTCAATCAAGGAAACACTGCATGTTGGTGAAGGGCATATTGAAGAAGAATCAGCCGAGTGGTTCTTGTGGGAGAACAACTCCATTTGGCTCACTAACTTCACACACCATCAGGCTTCCAAGCAGCTCTCAAGGAAACTCAGTTTTCACACTCTATGCTTAGTGCCCTTTCAGTGCATTATCTAGGAACGAAAATGGTAGAGCATCCCACACAAACGAATGCCCCACATGCGGGTTTCACATGCCACCAACTCCACATTCACAGGCAACTTCAGCGCCACAGCCGTTTTCAGATAGCCCTCAATGCAAAGGCTCTAGACGCAAATATTGGTGTGAGAGCTAATTCAATCAAGGAAACACTGCATGTTGGTGAAGGGCATATTGAAGAAGGATCAGCCGAGTGGTTCTTGTGGGAGAACAACTCCATTTGGCTCACTAACTTCACACACCATCAGGCTTCCAAGCACCTCTCAAGGAAACTCAGTTTTCACACTCTATGCTTAGTGCCCTTTGAGTGCATTATCTAGGAATGAACCTGGTAGAGCATCCCACACAAACGAATGTTCCACATGCGGGTTTCACATGCCACCAACTCCACATTCACAGGCAACTTCAGCGCCACAGCCGTTTTCAGATAGCCCTCAATGCAAAGGCTCTAGACGCAAATATTGGTGTGAGAGCTAATTCAATCAAGGAAACACTGCATGTTGGTGAAGGGCATATTGAAGGATCAGCCGAGTGGTTCTTGTGGGAGAACAACTCCATTTGGCTCACTAACTTCACACACCATCAGGCTTCCAAGCAGCTCTCAAGGAAACTCATTTTTCACACTCTATATTAGTGCCCTTTGAGTGCCTAGGACTGAAATGATGCTTGGTCAGCATCCCACACAAACGAATGCTCCACATGCGGGTTTCACATGCCACCAACTCCACATTCACAGGCAACTTCAGCGCCACAGCCGTTTTCAGATAGCCCTCAATGCAAAGGCTCTAGACGCAAATATTGGTGTGAGAGCTAATTCAATCAAGGAAACACTGCATGTTGGTGAAGGGCATATTGAAGAAGGATCAGCCGAGTGGTTCTTGTGGGAGAACAACTCCATTTGGCTCACTAACTTCACACACCATCAGGCTTCCAAGCAGCTCTCAAGGAAACTCAGTTTTCACACTCTATGCTTAGTGCCCTTCGAGTGCATTATCTAGGAATGAACCTGGTAGAGCATCCCACACAAACGAATGCTCCACATGCGGGTTTCACATGCCACCAACTCCACATTCACAGGCAACTTCAGCGCCACAGCCGTTTTCAGATAGCCCTCAATGCAAAGGCTCTAGACGCAAATATTAGTGCGAGAGCAAATTCAATCAAGGAAACACTGCATGTTGGTGAAGGTCATATTGAATAAGAATCTGCCGAGTGGTTCTTGTGGGAGAACAACTCCATTTGGCTCACTAACTTCACACACCATCAGGCTTCCAAGCAGCTCTCAAGGAAACTCAGTTTTCACACTCTATGCTTAGTGCCCTTTCAGTGCATTATCTAGGAATGAAGCTGGTAGAGCATCCCACACAAACGAATGCTCCACATGCGGGTTTCACATGCCACCAACTCCACATTCACAGGCAACTTCAGCGCCACAGCCGTTTTCAGATAGCCCTCAATGCAAAGGCTCTAGACGCAAATATTGGTGTGAGAGCTAATTCAATCAAGGAAACACTGCATGTTGGTGAAGGGCATATGGAAGAAGGATCAGCCGAGTGGTTCTTGTGGGAGAACAACTCCATTTGGCTCACTAACTTCACACACCATCAGGCTTCCAAGCAGCTCTCAAGGAAACTCCGTTTTCACACTCTATGCTTAGTGCCCTTTGAGTGCCTAGGACTGAAAAGAAGCTTGGTGAGCATCCCACACAAACGAATGCTCCACATGCGGGTTTCACATGCCACCAACTCCACATTCACAGGCAACTTCAGCGCCACAGCTGTTTTCAGATAGCCCTCAATGCAAAGGCTCTAGACGCAAATATTGGTGTGAGAGCTAATTCAATCAAGGAAACACTGCATGTTGGTGAAGGGCATATTGAGGAAGAATCAGCCGAGTGGTTCTTGTGGGAGAACAACTCCATTTGGCTCACTAACTTCACACACCATCAGGCTTCCAAGCAGCTCTCAAGGAAACTCAGTTTTCACACTCTATGCTTAGTGCCCTTTGAGTGCATTATTTAGGAATGAAGCTGGTAGAGCATCCCACACAAACGAATGCTCCACATGCGGGTTTCACATGCCACCAACTCCACATTCACAGGCAACTTCAGCGCCACAGCCGTTTTCAGATAGCCCTCAATGCAAAGGCTCTAGACGCAAATATTGGTGTGAGAGCTAATTCAATCAAGGAAACACTGCATGTTGGTGAAGGGCATATTGAAGGATCAGCCGAGTGGTTCTTGTGGGAGAACAACTCCATTTGGCTCACTAACTTCACACACCATCAGGCTTCCAAGCAGCTCTCAAGGAAACTCATTTTTCACACTCTATATTAGTGCCCTTTGAGTGCCTAGGACTGAAATGATGCTTGGTCAGCATCCCACACAAACGAATGCTCCACATGCGGGTTTCACATGCCACCAACTCCACATTCACAGGCAACTTCAGCGCCACAGCCGTTTTCAGATAGCCCTCAATGCAAAGGCTCTAGACGCAAATATTGGTGTGAGAGCTAATTCAATCAAGGAAACACTGCATGTTGGTGAAGGGCATATTGAAGAAGGATCAGCCGAGTGGTTCTTGTGGGAGAACAACTCCATTTGGCTCACTAACTTCACACACCATCAGGCTTCCAAGCAGCTCTCAAGGAAACTCAGTTTTCACACTCTATGCTTAGTGCCCTTCGAGTGCATTATCTAGGAATGAACCTGGTAGAGCATCCCACACAAACGAATGCTCCACATGCGGGTTTCACATGCCACCAACTCCACATTCACAGGCAACTTCAGCGCCACAGCCGTTTTCAGATAGCCCTCAATGCAAAGGCTCTAGACGCAAATATTAGTGCGAGAGCAAATTCAATCAAGGAAACACTGCATGTTGGTGAAGGTCATATTGAATAAGAATCTGCCGAGTGGTTCTTGTGGGAGAACAACTCCATTTGGCTCACTAACTTCACACACCATCAGGCTTCCAAGCAGCTCTCAAGGAAACTCAGTTTTCACACTCTATGCTTAGTGCCCTTTCAGTGCATTATCTAGGAATGAAGCTGGTAGAGCATCCCACACAAACGAATGCTCCACATGCGGGTTTCACATGCCACCAACTCCACATTCACAGGCAACTTCAGCGCCACAGCCGTTTTCAGATAGCCCTCAATGCAAAGGCTCTAGACGCAAATATTGGTGTGAGAGCTAATTCAATCAAGGAAACACTGCATGTTGGTGAAGGGCATATGGAAGAAGGATCAGCCGAGTGGTTCTTGTGGGAGAACAACTCCATTTGGCTCACTAACTTCACACACCATCAGGCTTCCAAGCAGCTCTCAAGGAAACTCCGTTTTCACACTCTATGCTTAGTGCCCTTTGAGTGCCTAGGACTGAAAAGAAGCTTGGTGAGCATCCCACACAAACGAATGCTCCACATGCGGGTTTCACATGCCACCAACTCCACATTCACAGGCAACTTCAGCGCCACAGCTGTTTTCAGATAGCCCTCAATGCAAAGGCTCTAGACGCAAATATTGGTGTGAGAGCTAATTCAATCAAGGAAACACTGCATGTTGGTGAAGGGCATATTGAGGAAGAATCAGCCGAGTGGTTCTTGTGGGAGAACAACTCCATTTGGCTCACTAACTTCACACACCATCAGGCTTCCAAGCAGCTCTCAAGGAAACTCAGTTTTCACACTCTATGCTTAGTGCCCTTTGAGTGCATTATTTAGGAATGAAGCTGGTAGAGCATCCCACACAAACGAATGCTCCACATGCGGGTTTCACATGCCACCAACTCCACATTCACAGGCAACTTCAGCGCCACAGCCGTTTTCAGATAGCCCTCAATGCAAAGGCTCTAGACGCAAATATTGGTGTGAGAGCTAATTCAATCAAGGAAACACTGCATGTTGGTGAAGGGCATATTGAAGAAGGATCAGCCGAGTGGTTCTTGTGGGAGAACAACTCCATTTGGCTCACTAACTTCACACACCATCAGGCTTCCAAGCAGCTCTCAAGGAAACTCAGTTTTCACACTCTATGCTTAGTGCCCTTTGAGTGCATTATTTAGGAATGAACCTGGTAGAGCATCCCACACAAACGAATGCTGCACATGCGGGTTTCACATGCCACCAACTCCACATTCACAGGCAACTTCAGCGCCACAGCCGTTTTCAGATAGCCCTCAATGCAAAGGCTCTAGATGCAAATATTGGTGTGAGAGCTAATTCAATCAAGGAAACACTGCATGTTAGTGAAGGGCATATTGAAGAATGATCAGCCGAGTGGTTCTTGTGGGAGAACAACTCCATTTGGCTCACTAACTTCACACACCATCAGGCTTCCAAGCAGCTCTCAAGGAAACTCCGTTTTCACACTCTATGCTTAGTGCCCTTTGAGTGCCTAGGACTGAAATGATGCTTGGTCAGCATCCCACACAAACGAATGCTGCACATGCGGGTTTCACATGCCACCAACTCCACATTCACAGGCAACTTCAGCGCCACAGCCGTTTTCAGATAGACCTCAATGCAAAGGCTCTAGACGCAAATATTGGTGTGAGAGCTAATTCAATCAAGGAAACACTGCATGTTGGTGAAGGTCATATTGAAGAAGGATCAGCCGAGTGGTTCTTGTGGGAGAACAACTCCATTTGGCTCACTAACTTCACACACCATCAGGCTTCCAAGCAGCTCTCAAGGAAACTCAGTTTTCACACTCTATGCTTAGTGCCCTTTGAGTGCATTATCTAGGAATGAAGTTCGTAGAGCATCCCACACAAACGAATGCTCCACATGCGGGTTTCACATGCCACCAACTCCACATTCACAGGCAACTTCAGCGCCACAGCCGTTTTCAGATAGCACTCAATGCAAAGGCTCTAGACGCAAATATTGGTGTGAGAGCTAATTCAATCAAGGAAACACTACATGTTGGTGAAGGGCATATTGAAGGATCAGCCGAGTGGTTCTTGTGGGAGAACAACTCCATTTGGCTCACTAACTTCACACACCATCAGGCTTCCAAGCAGCTCTCAAGGAAACTCAGTTTTCACACTCTATGCTTAGTGCCCTTTGAGTGCCTAGGACTGAAATGAAGCTTGGTGAGCATCCCACACAAACGAATGCTGCACATGCGGGTTTCACATGCCACCAACTCCACATTCACAGGCAACTTCAGCGCCACAGCCGTTTTCAGATAGCCCTCAATGCAAAGGCTCTAGACGCAAATATTGGTGTGAGAGCTAATTCAATCAAGGAAACACTGCATGTTGGTGAAGGTCATATTGAAGAAGGATCAGCCGAGTGGTTCTTGTGGGAGAACAACTCCATTTGGCTCACTACCTTCACACACCATCAGGCTTCCAAGCAGCTCTCAAGGAAACTCAGTTTTCACACTCTATGCTTAGTGCCCTTTGAGTGCATTATCTAGGAATGAACCTGGTAGAGCATCCCACACAAACGAATGTTCCACATGCGGGATTCACATGCCACCAACTCCACATTCACAGGCAACTTCAGCGCCACAGCCGTTTTCAGGCAGCCCTCAATGCAAAGGCTCTAGACGCAAATATTGGTGTGAGAGCTAATTCAATCAAGGAAACACTGCATGTTGGTGAAGGGCATATTGAAGAAGGATCAGCTGAGTGGTTCTTGTGGGAGAACAACTCCATTTGGCTCACTAACTTCACACACCATCAAGCTTCCAAGCAGCTCTCAAGGAAACTCACTTTTCACACTCTATGCTTAGTGCCCTTTGAGTGCCTAGGACTGAAACCATTCTTGGTGAGCATCCCACACAAACGAATGCTCCACATGCGGGTTTCACATGCCACCAACTCCACATTCACAGGCAACTTCAGCGCCACAGCCGTTTTCAGATAGCCCTCAATGCAAAGGCTCTAGACGCAAATATTGGTGTGAGAGCTAATTCAATCAAGGAAACACTGCATGTTGGTGAAGGGCATATTGAAGAAGAATTAGCCGAGTGGTTCTTGTGGGAGAACAACTCCATTTGGCTCACTAACTTCACACACCATCAGGCTTCCAAGCAGCTCTCAAGGAAACTCAGTTTTCACACTCTATGCTTAGTGCCCTTTCAGTGCATTATCTAGGAACGAAAATGGTAGAGCATCCCACACAAACGAATGCCCCACATGCGGGTTTCACATGCCACCAACTCCACATTCACAGGCAACTTCAGCGCCACAGCCGTTTTCAGATAGCCCTCAATGCAAAGGCTCTAGACGCAAATATTGGTGTGAGAGCTAATTCAATCAAGGAAACACTGCATGTTGGTGAAGGGCATATTGAAGAAGGATCAGCCGAGTGGTTCTTGTGGGAGAACAACTCCATTTGGCTCACTAACTTCACACACCATCAGGCTTCCAAGCACCTCTCAAGGAAACTCAGTTTTCACACTCTATGCTTAGTGCCCTTCGAGTGCATTATCTAGGAATGAACCTGGTAGAGCATCCCACACAAACGAATGTTCCACATGCGGGTTTCACATGCCACCAACTCCACATTCACAGGCAACTTCAGCGCCACAGCCGTTTTCAGATAGCCCTCAATGCAAAGGCTCTAGACGCAAATATTGGTGTGAGAGCTAATTCAATCAAGGAAACACTGCATGTTGGTGAAGGGCATATTGAAGGATCAGCCGAGTGGTTCTTGTGGGAGAACAACTCCATTTGGCTCACTAACTTCACACACCATCAGGCTTCCAAGCAGCTCTCAAGGAAACTCATTTTTCACACTCTATATTAGTGCCCTTTGAGTGCCTAGAACTGAAATGATGCTTGGTCAGCATCCCACACAAACGAATGCTCCACATGCGGGTTTCACATGCCACCAACTCCACATTCACAGGCAACTTCAGCGCCACAGCCGTTTTCAGATAGCCCTCAATGCAAAGGCTCTAGACGCAAATATTGGTGTGAGAGCTAATTCAATCAAGGAAACACTGCATGTTGGTGAAGGGCATATTGAAGAAGGATCAGCCGAGTGGTTCTTGTGGGAGAACAACTCCATTTGGCTCACTAACTTCACACACCAT
Organism: Ochotona princeps; assembly: GCF_030435755.1. NCBI lineage: Eukaryota > Metazoa > Chordata > Mammalia > Lagomorpha > Ochotonidae > Ochotona > Ochotona princeps. Next base: position 12,788 of record NW_026700909.1, read on the forward strand.
CAGGCTTCCAAGCAGCTCTCAAGGAAACTCAGTTTTCACACTCTATGCTTAGTGCCCTTCGAGTGCATTATCTAGGAATGAACCTGGTAGAGCATCCCACACAAACGAATGCTCCACATGCGGGTTTCACATGCCACCAACTCCACATTCACAGGCAACTTCAGCGCCACAGCCGTTTTCAGATAGCCCTCAATGCAAAGGCTCTAGACGCAAATATTAGTGCGAGAGCAAATTCAATCAAGGAAACACTGCATGTTGGTGAAGGTCATATTGAATAAGAATCTGCCGAGTGGTTCTTGTGGGAGAACAACTCCATTTGGCTCACTAACTTCACACACCATCAGGCTTCCAAGCAGCTCTCAAGGAAACTCAGTTTTCACACTCTATGCTTAGTGCCCTTTCAGTGCATTATCTAGGAATGAAGCTGGTAGAGCATCCCACACAAACGAATGCTCCACATGCGGGTTTCACATGCCACCAACTCCACATTCACAGGCAACTTCAGCGCCACAGCCGTTTTCAGATAGCCCTCAATGCAAAGGCTCTAGACGCAAATATTGGTGTGAGAGCTAATTCAATCAAGGAAACACTGCATGTTGGTGAAGGGCATATGGAAGAAGGATCAGCCGAGTGGTTCTTGTGGGAGAACAACTCCATTTGGCTCACTAACTTCACACACCATCAGGCTTCCAAGCAGCTCTCAAGGAAACTCCGTTTTCACACTCTATGCTTAGTGCCCTTTGAGTGCCTAGGACTGAAAAGAAGCTTGGTGAGCATCCCACACAAACGAATGCTCCACATGCGGGTTTCACATGCCACCAACTCCACATTCACAGGCAACTTCAGCGCCACAGCTGTTTTCAGATAGCCCTCAATGCAAAGGCTCTAGACGCAAATATTGGTGTGAGAGCTAATTCAATCAAGGAAACACTGCATGTTGGTGAAGGGCATATTGAGGAAGAATCACCCGAGTGGTTCTTGTGGGAGAACAACTCCATTTGGCTCACTAACTTCACACACCATCAGGCTTCCAAGCAGCTCTCAAGGAAACTCAGTTTTCACACTCTATGCTTAGTGCCCTTTCAGTGCCTAGGACTGAAATGAAGCTGGGTGAGCATCCCACACAAACGAATGCTCCACATGCGGGTTTCACATGCCACCAACTCCACATTCACAGGCAACTTCAGCGCCACAGCCGTTTTCAGATAGCCCTCAATGCAAAGGCTCTAGACGCAAATATTGGTGTTAGAGCTAATTCAATCAAGGAAACACTGCATGTTGGTGAAGGGCATATTGAAGAAGGATCAGCCGAGTGGTTCTTGTGGGAGAACAACTCCATTTGGCTCACTACCTTCACACACCATCAGGCTTCCAAGCAGCTCTCAAGGAAACTCAGTTTTCACACTCTATGCTTAGTGCCCTTTGAGTGCATTATCTAGGAATGAACCTGGTAGAGCATCCCACACAAACGAATGTTCCACATGCGGGTTTCACATGCCACCAACTCCACATTCACAGGCACCTTCAGCGCCACAGCCGTTTTTAGGTTGCCCTCAATGCAAAGGCTCTAGACGCAAATATTGGTGTGAGAGCTAATTCAATCAAGGAAACACTGCATGTTGGTGAAGGGCATATTGAATAAGGATCAGCTGAGTGGTTCTTGTGGGAGAACAACTCCATTTGGCTCACTAACTTCACACACCATCAGGCTTCCAAGCAGCTCTCAAGGAAACTCACTTTTCACACTCTATGCTTAGTGCCCTTTGAGTGCATTATCTAGGAATGAACTTCGTAGAGCATCCCATACAAACGAATGCTCCACATGCGGGTTTCACATGCCACCAACTCCACATTCACAGGCAACTTCAGCGCCACAGCCGTTTTCAGGTAGCCCTCAATGCAAAGGCTCTAGACGCAAATATTGGTGTGAGAGCTAATTCAATCAAGGAAACACTGCATGTTGGTGAAGGGCATATTGAAGGATCAGCCGAGTGGTTCTTGTGGGAGAACAACTCCATTTGGCTCACTAACTTCACACACCATCAGGCTTCCAAGCAGCTCTCAAAGAAACTCACTTTTCACACTCTATGCTTAGTGCCCTTTCAGTGCATTATCTAGGAATGAAAATGGTAGAGCATCCCACACAAACGAATGCCCCACATGCGGGTTTCACATGCCACCAACTCCACATTCACAGGCAACTTCAGCGCCACAGCCGTTTTCAGATAGCCCTCAATGCAAAGGCTCTAGATGCACATATTGGTGTGAGAGCTAATTCCATCAAGGAAACACTGCATGTTGGTGAAGGGCATATTGAAGAAGGATCAGCCGAGTGGTTCTTGTGGGAGAACAACTCCATTTGGCTCACTAACTTCACACACCATCAGGCTTCCAAGCAGCTCTCAAGGAAACTCAGTTTTCACACTCTATGCTTAGTGCCCTTTGAGTGCCTAGGACTGAAATGAAGCTTGGTGAGCATCCCACACAAACGAATGCTCCACATGCGGGTTTCACATGCCACCAACTCCACATTCACAGGCAACTTCAGCGCCACAGCCGTTTTCAGATAGCCCTCAATGCAAAGGCTCTAGACGCAAATATTGGTGCGAGAGCAAATTCAATCAAGGAAACACTGCATGTTGGTGAAGGGCATATTGAAGAAGAATCAGCCGAGTGGTTCTTGTGGGAGAACAACTCCATTTGGCTCACTAACTTCACACACCATCAGGCTTCCAAGCAGCTCTCAAGGAAACTCAGTTTTCACACTCTATGCTTAGTGCCCTTTGAGTGCATTATCTAGGAATGAACCTGGTAGAGCATCCCACACAAACGAATGCTGCACATGCGGGTTTCACATGCCACCAACTCCACATTGACAGGCAACTTCAGCGCCACAGCCGTTTTCAGATAGCCCTCAATGCAAAGGCTCTAGACGCAAATATTGGTGTGAGAGCTAATTCAATCAAGGAAACACTGCATGTTAGTGAAGGGCATATTGAAGAAGGATCAGCCGAGTGGTTCTTGTGGGAGAACAACTCCATTTGGCTCACTAACTTCACACACCATCAGGCTTCCAAGCAGCTCTCAAGGAAACTCAGTTTTCACACTCTATGCTTAGTGCCCTTTGAGTGCATTATCTAGGAATGAACCTGGTAGAGCATCCCACACAAACGAATGCTCCACATGCGGGTTTCACATGCCACCAACTCCACATTCACAGGCAACTTCAGCGCCACAGCCATTCTCAGATAGCCCTCAATGCAAAGGCTCTAGACGCAAATATTGGTGTGAGAGCTAATTCAATCAAGGAAACACTGCATGTTGGTGAAGGGCATATTGAAGAAGGATCAGCCGAGTGGTTCTTGTGGGAGAACAACTCCATTTGGCTCACTAACTTCACACACCATCAGGCTTCCAAGCAGCTCTCAAGGAAACTCAGTTTTCACACTCTATGCTTAGTGCCCTTTGAGTGCATTATTTAGGAATGAACCTGGTAGAGCATCCCACACAAACGAATGCTCCACATGCGGGTTTCACATGCCACCAACTCCACATTCACAGGCAACTTCAGCGCCACAGCCGTTTTCAGATAGCCCTCAATGCAAAGGCTCTAGACGCAAATATTGGTGTGAGAGCTAATTCAATCAAGGAAACACTGCATGTTGGTGAAGGGCATATTGAAGAAGGATCAGCCGAGTGGTTCTTGTGGGAGAACAACTCCATTTGGCTCACTAACCTCACACACCATCAGGCTTCCAAGCACCTCTCAAGGAAACTCAGTTTTCACACTCTATGCTTAGTGCCCTTTGAGTGCATTATCTAGGAATGAACCTGGTAGAGCATCCCACACAAAAGAATGCCCCACATGCGGGTTTCACATGCCACCAACTCCACATTCACAGGCAACTTCAGCGCCACAGCCGTTTTCAGATAGCCCTCAATGCAAAGGCTCTAGATGCAAATATTGGTGTGAGAGCTAATTCAATCAAGGAAACACTGCATGTTGGTGAAGGGCATATTGAAGAAGGATCAGCCGAGTGGTTCTTGTGGGAGAACAACTCCATTTGGCTCACTAACTTCACACACCATCAGGCTTCCAAGCAGCTCTCAAGGAAACTCCGTTTTCACACTCTATGCTTAGTGCCCTTTGAGTGCATTATCTAGGAATGAACCTGGTAGAGCATCCCACACAAACGAATGTTCCACATGCGGGTTTCACATGCCACCAACTCCACATTCACAGGCACCTTCAGCGCAACAGCCGTTTTCAGGTAGCCCTCAATGCAAAGGCTCTAGACGCAAATATTGGTGTGAGAGCTAATTCAATCAAGGAAACACTGCATGTTGGTGAAGGGCATATTGAAGAAGGATCAGCTGAGTGGTTCTTGTGGGAGAACAACTCCATTTGGCTCACTAACTTCACACACCATCAAGCTTCCAAGCAGCTCTCAAGGAAACTCACTTTTCACACTCTATGCTTAGTGCCCTTTGAGTGCCTAGGACTGAAACCATTCTTGGTGAGCATCCCACACAAACGAATGCTCCACATGCGGGTTTCACATGCCACCAACTCCACATTCACAGGCAACTTCAGCGCCACAGCCGTTTTCAGATAGCCCTCAATGCAAAGGCTCTAGACGCAAATATTGGTGTGAGAGCTAATTCAATCAAGGAAACACTGCATGTTGGTGAAGGGCATATGGAAGAAGGATCAGCCGAGTGGTTCTTGTGGGAGAACAACTCCATTTGGCTCACTAACTTCACACACCATCAGGCTTCCAAGCAGCTCTCAAGGAAACCCAGTTTTCACACTCTATGCTTAGTGCCCTTTGAGTGCATTATCTAGGAATGAACTTCGTAGAGCATCCCATACAAACGAATGCTCCACATGCGGGTTTCACATGCCACCAACTCCACATTCACAGGCAACTTCAGCGCCACAGGCGTTTTCAGATAGCCCTCAATGCAAAGGCTCTAGACGCAAATATTGGTGTGAGAGCTAATTCAATCAAGGAAACACTGCATGTTGGTGAAGGGCATATTGAAGAAGGATCAGCCGAGTGGTTCTTGTGGGAGAACAACTCCATTTGGCACACTAACTTCACACACCATCAAGCTTCCAAGCAGCTCTCAAGGAAACTCACTTTTCACACTCTATGCTTAGTGCCCTTTGAGTGCCTAGGACTGAAACCATTCTTGGTGAGCATCCCACACAAACGAATGCTCCACATGCGGGTTTCACATGCAACCAACTCCACATTCAGAGGCAACTTCAGCGCCACAGCCGTTTTCAGATAGCCCTCAATGCAAAGGCTCTAGACGCAAATATTGGTGTGAGAGCTAATTCAATCAAGGAAACACTGCATGTTGGTGAAGGGCATATTGAAGAAGAATCAGCCGAGTGGTTCTTGTGGGAGAACAACTCCATTTGGCTCACTAACTTCACACACCATCAGGCTTCCAAGCAGCTCTCAAGGAAACTCAGTTTTCACACTCTATGCTTAGTGCCCTTTGAGTGCATTATCTAGGAATGAAAATGGTAGAGCATCCCACACAAACGAATGCCCCACATGCGGGTTTCACATGCCACCAACTCCACATTCACAGGCAACTTCAGCGCCACAGCCGTTTTCAGATAGCCCTCAATGCAAAGGCTCTAGACGCAAATATTGGTGTGAGAGCTAATTCAATCAAGGAAACACTGCATGTTGGTGAAGGGCATATTGAAGAAGGATCAGCCGAGTGGTTCTTGTGGGAGAACAACTCCATTTGGCTCACTACCTTCACACACCATCAGGCTTCCAAGCAGCTCTCAAGGAAACTCAGTTTTCACACTCTATGCTTAGTGCCCTTTGAGTGCATTACTAGGAATGAACCTGGTAGAGCATCCCACACAAACGAATGCTCCACATGCGGGTTTCACATGCCACCAACTCCACATTCACAGGCAACTTCAGCGCCACAGCCGTTTTCAGATAGCCCTCAATGCAAAGGCTCTAGACGCAAATATTGGTGTTAGAGCTAATTCAATCAAGGAACCACTGCATGTTGGTGAAGGGCATATTAAAGAAGGATCAGCCGAGTGGTTCTTGTGGGAGAACAACTCCATTTGGCTCACTACCTTCACACACCATCAGGCTTCCAAGCAGCTCTCAAGGAAACTCAGTTTTCACACTCTATGCTTAGTGCCCTTTGAGTGCATTATCTAGGAATGAACCTGGTAGAGCATCCCACACAAACGAATGTTCCACATGCGGGTTTCACATGCCACCAACTCCACATTCACAGGCACCTTCAGCGCCACAGCCGTTTTTAGGTTGCCCTCAATGCAAAGGCTCTAGACGCAAATATTGGTGTGAGAGCTAATTCAATCAAGGAAACACTGCATGTTGGTGAAGGGCATATTGAAGAAGGATCAGCTGAGTGGTTCTTGTGGGAGAACAACTCCATTTGGCTCACTAACTTCACACACCATCAGGCTTCCAAGCAGCTCTCAAGGAAACTCAGTTTTCACACTCTATGCTTAGTGCCCTTTGAGTGCATTATCTAGGAATGAACTTCGTAGAGCATCCCATACAAACGAATGCTCCACATGCGGGTTTCACATGCCACCAACTCCACATTCACAGGCAACTTCAGCGCCACAGCCGTTTTCAGATAGCCCTCAATGCAAAGGCTCTAGACGCAAATATTGGTGTGAGAGCTAATTCAATCAAGGAAACACTGCATGTTGGTGAAGGGCATATTGAAGGATCAGCCGAGTGGTTCTTGTGGGAGAACAACTCCATTTGGCTCACTAACTTCACACACCATCAGGCTTCCAAGCAGCTCTCAAGGAAACTCATTTTTCACACTCTATGCTTAGTGCCCTTTAAGTGCCTAGGACTGAAATGATGCTTGGTCAACATCCCACACAAACGAATGCTCCACATGCGGGTTTCACATGCCACCAACTCCACATTCACAGGCAACTTCAGCGCCACAGCCGTTTTCAGATAGCCCTCAATGCAAAGGCTCTAGACGCAAATATTGGTGCGAGAGCAAATTCAATCAAGGAAACACTGCATGTTGGTGAAGGGCATATTGAAGAAGAATCAACCGAGTGGTACTTGTGGGAGAACAACTCCATTTGGCTCACTAACTTCACACACCATCAGGCTTCCAAGCAGCTCTCAAGGAAACTCAGTTTTCACACTCTATGCTTAGTGCCCTTTGAGTGCATTATCTAGGAATGAACCTGGTAGAGCATCCCACACAAACGAATGAATTCTCCACATGCGGGTTTCACATGCCACCAACTCCACATTCAAAGGCAACTTCAGCGCCACAGCCGTTTTCAGATAGCCCTCAATGCAAAGGCTCTAGACGCAAATATTGGTGTGAGAGCTAATTCAATCAAGGAAACACTGCATGTTGGTGAAGGGCATATTGAAGAAGAATCAGCCGAGTGGTTCTTGTGGGAGAACAACTCCATTTGGCTCACTAACTTCACACACCATCAGGCTTCCAAGCAGCTCTCAAGGAAACTCAGTTTTCACACTCTATGCTTAGTGCCCTTTGAGTGCATTACTAGGAATGAACCTGGTAGAGCATCCCACACAAACGAATGCTCCACATGCGGGTTTCACATGCCACCAACTCCACATTCACAGGCAACTTCAGCGCCACAGCCGTTTTCAGATAGCCCTCAATGCAAAGGCTCTAGACGCAAATATTGGTGTGAGAGCTAATTCAATCAAGGAAACACTGCATGTTGGTGAAGGGCATATTGAAGAAGAATCAGCCGAGTGGTTGTTGTGAGAGAACAACTCCATTTGGCTCACTAACTTCACACACCATCAGGCTTCCAAGCAGCTCTCAAGGAAACTCAGTTTTCACACTCTATGCTTAGTGCCCTTTGAGTGCATTATCTAGGAATGAACCTGGTAGAGCATCCCACACAAACGAATGCCCCACATGCGGGTTTCACATGCAACCAACTCCACATTCACAGGCAACTTCAGCGCCACAGCCGTTTTCAGATAGCCCTCAATGCAAAGGCTCTAGACGCAAATATTGGTGTGAGAGCTAATTCAATCAAGGAAACACTGCATGTTGGTGAAGGGCATATGGAAGAAGGATCAGCCGAGTGCTTCTTGTGGGAGAACAACTCCATTTGGCTCACTAACTTCACACACCATCAGGCTTCCAAACAGCTCTCAAGGAAACTCAGTTTTCACACTCTATGCTTAGTGCCCTTTGAGTGCCTAGGACTGAAAAGAAGCTTGGTGAGCATCCCACACAAACGAATGCTCCACATGCGGGCTTCACATGCCACCAACTCCACATTCACAGGCAACTTCAGCGCCACAGCCGTTTTCAGATAGCCCTCAACAAAGGCTCTAGACGCAAATATTGGTGTGAGAGCTAATTCAATCAAGGAAACACTGCATGTTGGTGAAGGGCATATTGAAGAAGAATCAGCCGAGTGGTTCTTGTGGGAGAACAACTCCATTTGGCTCACTAACTTCACACACCATCAGGCTTCCAAGCAGCTCTCAAGGAAACTCCGTTTTCACACTCTATGCTTAGTGCACTTTGAGTGCCTAGGACTGAAATGAAGCTTGGTGAGCATCCCACACAAACGAATGCTCCACATGCGGGTTTCACATGCCACCAACTCCACATTCACAGGCAACTTCAGCGCCACAGCCGTTTTCAGATAGCCCTCAATGCAAAGGCTCTAGACGCAAATATTGGTGTGAGAGCTAATTCAATCAAGGAAACACTGCATGTTGGTGAAGGGCATATTGAAGGATCAGCTGAGTGGTTCTTGTGGGAGAACAACTCCATTTGGCTCACTAACTTCACACACCATCAGGCTTCCAAGCAGCTCTCAAGGAAACTCAGTTTTCACATTCTATGCTTAGTGCCCTTTGAGTGCCTAGGACTGAAATGAAGCTTGGTGAGCATCCCACACAAACGAATGCTCCACATGCGGGTTTCACATGCCACCAACTCCACATTCACAGGCAACTTCAGCGCCACAGCCATTTTCAGATAGCCCTCAATGCAAAGGCTCTAGACGCAAATATTGGTGTGAGAGCTAATTCAATCAAGGAAACACTGCATATTGGTGAAGGGCATATTGAAGAAAGATCAGCCGAGTGGTTCTTGTGGGAGAACAACTCCATTTGGCTCACTAACTTCACACACCACCAGGCTTCCAAGCAGCTCTCAAGGAAACTCAGTTTTCACACTCTATGCTTAGTGCCCTTTGAGTGCATTATCTAGGAATGAACCTGGTAGAGCATCCCACACAAACGAATGCCCCACATGCGGGTTTCACATGCCACCAACTCCACATTCACAGGCAACTTCAGCGCCACAGCCGTTTTCAGATAGCCCTCAATGCAAAGACTCTAGACGCAAATATTGGTGTGAGAGCTAATTCAATCAAGGAAACACTGCATGTTGGTGAAGGGCATATGGAAGAAGGATCAGCCGAGTGCTTCTTGTGGTAGAACAACTCCATTTGGCTCACTAACTTCACACACCATCAGGCTTCCAAGCAGCTCTCAAGGAAACTCCGTTTTCACACTCTATGCTTAGTGCCCTTTGAGAGCCTAGGACTGAAAAGAAGCTTGGTGAGCATCCCACACAAACGAATGCTCCACATGCGGGTTTCACATGCCACCAACTCCACATTCACAGGCAACTTCAGCGCCACAGCTGTTTTCAGATAGCCCTCAATGCAAAGGCTCTAGACGCAAATATTGGTGTGAGAGCAAATTCAATCAAGGAAACACTGCATCTTGGTGAAGGTCATATTGAAGAAGAATCAGCCTAGTGGTTCTTGTGGGAGAACAACTCCATTTGGGTCACTAACTTCACACACCATCAGGCTTCCAAGCAGCTCTCAAGGAAACTCAGTTTTCACACTCTATGCTTAGTGCCCTTTGAGTGCATTATCTAGGAATGAACCTGGTAGAGCATCCCATACAAACGAATGCTGCACATGCGGGTTTCACATGCCACCAACTCCACATTCACAGGCAACTTCAGCGCCACAGCCGTTTTCAGATAGCCCTCAATGCAAAGGCTCTAGACGCAAATATTGGTGTGAGAGCTAATTCAATCAAGGAAACACTGCATGTTAGTGAAGGGCATATTGAAGAAGGATCAGCCGAGTGGTTCTTGTGGGAGAACAACTCCATTTGGCTCATTAACTTCACACACCATCAGGCTTCCAAGCAGCTCTCAAGGAAACTCAGTTTTCACACTCTATGCTTAGTGCCCTTTCAGTGCATTATCTAAGAATGAACCTGGTAGAGCATCCCACACAAACGAATGCCCTACATGCGGGTTTCACATGCCACCAACTCCACATTCACAGGCAACTTCAGCGCCACAGCCGTTTTCAGATAGCCCTCAATGCAAAGGCTCTAGACGCAAATATTGGTGTGAGAGCTAATTCAATCAAGGAAACACTGCATGTTGGTGAAGGGCATATTGAAGAAGAATCAGCCGAGTGGTTGTTGTGAGAGAACAACTCCATTTGGCTCACTAACTTCACACACCATCAGGCTTCCAAGCAGCTCTCAAGGAAACTCAGTTTTCACACTCTATGCTTAGTGCCCTTTGAGTGCATTATCTAGGAATGAACCTGGTAGAGCATCCCACACAAACGAATGCTCCACATGCGGGTTTCACATGCAACCAACTCCACATTCACAGGCAACTTCAGCGCCACAGCCGTTTTCAGATAGCCCTCAATGCAAAGGCTCTAGACGCAAATATTGGTGTGAGAGCTAATTCAATCAAGGAAACACTGCATGTTGGTGAAGGGCATATTGAAGAAGAATCAGCCGAGTGGTTCTTGTGGGAGAACAACTCCATTTGGCTCACTAACTTCACACACCATCAGGCTTCCAAGCAGCTCTCAAGGAAACTCCGTTTTCACACTCTATGCTTAGTGCACTTGAGTGCCTAGGACTGAAATGAAGCTTGGTGAGCATCCCACACAAACGAATGCTCCACATGCGGGTTTCACATGCCACCAACTCCACATTCACAGGCAACTTCAGCGCCACAGCCGTTTTCAGATAGCCCTCAATGCAAAGGCTCTAGACGCAAATATTGGTGTGAGAGCTAATTCAATCAAGGAAACACTGCATGTTGGTGAAGGGCATATTGAAGGATCAGCTGAGTGGTTCTTGTGGGAGAACAACTCCATTTGGCTCACTAACTTCACACACCATCAGGCTTCCCAGCAGCTCTCAAGGAAACTCAGTTTTCACATTCTATGCTTAGTGCCCTTTGAGTGCCTAGGACTGAAATGAAGCTTGGTGAGCATCCCACACAAACGAATGCTCCACATGCGGGTTTCACATGCCACCAACTCCACATTCACAGGCACTTCAGCGCCACAGCCATTTTCAGATAGCCCTCAATGCAAAGGCTCTAGACGCAAATATTGGTGTGAGAGCTAATTCAATCAAGGAAACACTGCATATTGGTGAAGGGCATATTGAAGAAAGATCAGCCGAGTGGTTCTTGTGGGAGAACAACTCCATTTGGCTCACTAACTTCACACACCACCAGGCTTCCAAGCAGCTCTCAGGAAACTCAGTTTTCACACTCTATGCTTAGTGGTGCCCTTTGAGTGCATTATCTAGGAATGAACCTGGTAGAGCATCCCACACAAACGAATGCCCCACATGCGGGTTTCACATGCAACCAACTCCACATTCACAGGCAACTTCAGCGGCACAGCCGTTTTCAGATAGCCCTCAATGCAAAGACTCTAGACGCAAATATTGGTGTGAGAGCTAATTCAATCAAGGAAACACTGCATGTTGGTGAAGGGCATATTGAAGAAGGATCAGCCGAGTGCTTCTTGTGGGAGAACAACTCCATTTGGCTCACTAACTTCACGCACCATCAAGCTTCCAAGCAGCTCTCAAGGAAACTCAGTTTTCACACTCTATGCTTAGTGCCCTTTGAGTGCCTAGGACTGAAACCATGCTTGGTGAGCATCCCACACAAACGAATGCTCCACATGCGGGTTTCACATGCCACCAACTCCACATTCACAGGCAACTTCAGCGCCACAGCCGTTTTCAGATAGCCCTCGATGCAAAGGCTCTAGACGCAAATATTGGTGTGAGAGCTAATTAAATCAAGGAAACACTGCATGTTGGTGAAGGGCATATTGAAGAAGGATCAGCCGAGTGGTTCTTGTGGGAGAACAACTCCATTTGGCTCACTAACTTCACACACCATCAGGCTTCCAAGCACCTCTCAAGGAAACTCAGTTTTCACACTCTATGCTTAGTGCCCTTTGAGTGCATTATCTAGGAATGAACCTGATAGAGCATCCCACACAAACGAATGCCCCACATGCGGGTTTCACATGCCACCACTCCACATTCACAGGCAACTTCAGCGCCACAGCCGTTTTTAGATAGCCCTCAATGCAAAGGCTCTAGACGCAAATATTGGTGTGAGAGCTAATTCAATCAAGGAAACACTGCATGTTGGTGAAGGGCATATTGAAGAAGGATCAGCCGAGTGGTTCTTGTGGGAGAACAACTCCATTTGGCTCACTAACTTCACACACCATCAGGCTTCCAAGCAGCTCTCAAGGAAACTCAGTTTTCACACTCTATGCTTAGTGCGCTTTGAGTGCCTAGGTGTGAAATGAAGCTTGGTGAGCATCCCACACAAACGAATGCTCCACATGCGGGTTTCACATGCCACCAACTCCACATTCACAGGCAACTTCAGCGCCACAGCCATTTTCAGATAGCACTCAATGCAAAGGCTCTAGACGCAAATATTGGTGTTAGAGCTAATTCAATCAAGGAAACACTGCATATTGGTGAAGGGCATATTGAAGAAGGATCAGCCGAGTGGTTCTTGCTGGGAGAACAACTCCATTTGGCTCACTAACTTCACACACCATCAGGCTTCCAAGCAGCTCTCAAGGAAACTCAGTTTTCACACTCTATGCTTAGTGCCCTTTGAGTGCATTATTTAGGAATGAACCTGGTAGAGCATCCCACACAACGAATGCTCCACATGCGGGTTTCACATGCCACCAACTCCACATTCACAGGCAACTTCAGCGCCACAGCCGTTTTCAGATAGCCCTCAATGCAAAGGCTCTAGACGCAAATATTGGTGTGAGAGCTAATTCAATCAAGAAACACTGCATGTTGGTGAAGGGCATATTGAAGAAGAATCAGCCAAGTGGTTCTTGTGGGAGAACAACTCCATTTGCTCACTAACTTCACACACCATCAGGCTTCCAAGCAGCTCTCAAGAAACTCAGTTTTCACACTCTATGCTTAGTGCCCTTTGAGTGCATTATCTAGGAATGAACCTGGTAGAGCATCCCACACAAACGAATGCCCCACATGCGGGTTTCACATGCCACCAACTCCACATTCACAGGCAACTTCAGCGCCACAGCCGTTTTCAGATAGCCCTCAATGCAAAGGCTCTAGACGCAAATATTGGTGTGAGAGCTAATTCAATCAAGGAAACACTGCATGTTGGTGAAGGGCATATTGAAGAAGGATCAGCCGAGTGGTTCTTGTGGGAGAACAACTCCATTTGGCTCACTAACTTCACACACCATCAGGCTTCCAAGCAGCTCTCAAGGAAACTCAGTTTTCACATTCTATGCTTAGTGCCTTTGAGTGCTAGGACTGAAATGAAGCTTGGTGAGCATCCCACACAAACGAATGCTCCACATGCGGGTTTCACATGCCACCAACTCCACATTCACAGGCAACTTCAGCGCACAGCCATTTTCAGATAGCCCTCAATGCAAAGGCTCTAGACGCAAATATTGGGTGTGAGAGCTAATTCAATCAAGGAAACACTGCATATTGGTGAAGGGCATATTGAAGAAGAATCAGCCGAGTGGTTCTTGTGGGAGAACAACTCCATTTGGCTCACTAACTTCACACACCATCAGGCTTCCAAGCAGCTCTCAAGGAAACTCAGTTTTCACACTCTATGCTTAGTGCCCTTTGAGTGCATTATTTAGGAATGAACCTGGTAGAGCATCCCACACAACGAATGCTCCACATGCGGGTTTCACATGCACCAACTCCACATTCACAGGCAACTTCAGCGCACAGCCGTTTTCAGATAGCCCTCAATGCAAAGGCTCTAGACGCAAATATTGGTGCGAGAGCAAATTCAATCAAGGAAACACTGCATGTTGGTGAAGGGCATATTGAAGAAGGATCAGCCGAGTGGTTCTTGTGGAGAACAACTCATTTGGCTCACTAACTTCACACACCATCAGGCTTCCAAGCAGCTCTCAAGGAAACTCCGTTTTCACACTCTATGCTTAGTGCCCTTTGAGTGCCTAGGACTGAAATGAAGCTTGGTGAGCATCCCACACAAACGAATGCTCCACATGCGGGTTTCACATGCCACCAACTCCACATTCACAGGCAACTTCAGCGCCACAGCCATTTCAGATAGCCCTCAATGCAAAGGCTCTAGACGCAAATATTGGTGTGAGAGCTAATTCAATCAAGGAAAACACTGCATATTGGTGAAGGGCATATTGAAGAAGATCAGCCGAGTGGTTCTTGTGGGAGAACAACTCCATTTGGCTCACTAACTTCACACACCACCAGGCTTCCAAGCAGCTCTCAAGGAAACTCAGTTTTCACACTCTATGCTTAGTGCCCTTTGAGTGCATTATCTAGAATGAACCTGGTAGAGCATCCCACACAAACGAATGCCCCACATGCGGGTTTCACATGCAACCAACTCCACATTCACAGGCAACTTCAGCGGCACAGCCGTTTTCAGATAGCCCTCAATGCAAAGACTCTAGACGCAAATATTGGTGTGAGAGCTAATTCAATCAAGGAAACACTGCATGTTGGTGAAAGGGCATATTGAAGAAGGATCAGCGAGTGCTTCTTGTGGGAGAACAACTCCATTTGGCTCACTAACTTCACGCACCATCAAGCTTCCAAGCAGCTCTCAAGGAAACTCAGTTTTCACACTCTATGCTTATTGCCCTTTGAGTGCCTAGGACTGAAACCATGCTTGGTGAGCACCCACACAAACGAATGCTCCACAGCGGGTTTCACATGCCACCAACTCCACATTCACAGGCACCTTCAGCGCCACAGCCGTTTTCAGATAGCCCTCAATGCAAAGGCTCTAGACGCAAATATTTGTGTGAGAGCTAATTAAATCAAGGAAACACAGCATGTTGGTGAAGGGCATATTGAAGAAGGATCAGCCGAGTGGTTCTTGTGGTGAGAACAACTCCATTTGGCTCACTAACTTCACACACCATCAGGCTTCCAAGCACCTCTCAAGGAAACTCAGTTTTCACACTCTATGCTTAGTGCCCTTTGAGTGCATTATCTAGGAATGAACCTGAAGAGCATCCCACACAAACGAATGCCCCACATGCGGGTTTCACAGCCACCAACTCCACATTCACAGCAACTTCAGCGCCACAGCCGTTTTTAGATAGCCCTCAATGCAAAGGCTCTAGACGCAAATATTGGCGTGAGAGCTAATTCAATCAAGGAAACACTGCATGTTGGTGAAGGGCATATTTTTTGAACAAAGAAAAAGAAGGATCAGCCGAGTGGTTCTTGTGGGGAGAACAACTCCATTTGGCTCACTAACTTCACACACCATCAGGCTTCCAAGCAGCTCTCAAGGAAACTCAGTTTTCACACTCTATTCTTAGTGCGCTTTGAGTGCCTAGGTGTGAAATGAAGCTTGGTGAGCATCCCACACAAACGAATGCTCCACATGCGGGTTTCACATGCCACCAACTCCACATTCACAGGCAACTTCAGCGCCACAGCCATTTTCAGATAGCACTCATGGCAAAGGCTCTAGACGCAAATATTGGTGTTAGAGCTAATTCAATCAAGGAAACACTGCATATTGGTGAATGGCATATTGAAGAAGGATCAGCGAGTGGTTCTTGTGGGAGAACACTCCATTTGGCTCACTAACTTCACACACCATCAGGCTTCCAAGCAGCTCTCAAGGAAACTCAGTTTTCACACTCTATGCTTAGTGCCCTTTGAGTGCATTATTTAGGAATGAACTGGTAGAGCATCCCACACAAACGAATGCTCCACATGCGGTTTCACATGCCACCAACTCACATTCACAGGCAACTTCAGCGCCACAGCCGTTTCAGATAGCCCTCAATGCAAAGGCTCTAGACGCAAATATTGGTGTGAGAGCTAATTCAATCAAGGAAACACTGCATGTTGGTGAAGGGCATATTGAAGAAGAATCAGCCAAGTGGTTCTTGTGGGAGAACAACTCCATTTGGCTCACTAACTTCACACACCATCAGGCTTCCAAGCAGCTCTCAAGGAAACTCAGTTTTCACACTCTATGCTTAGTGCCCTTTGAGTGCATTATCTAGAATGAACCTGGTAGAGCATCCACACAAACGAATGCCCCACATGCGGGTTTCACATGCCACCAACTCCACATTCACAGGCAACTTCAGCGCCACAGCCGTTTTCAGATAGCCCTCAATGCAAAGGCTCTAGACGCAAATATTGGTGTGAGAGCTAATTCAATCAAGGAACCACTGCATGTTGGTGAAGGGCATATTGAAGAAGGATCAGCCGAGTGGTTCTTGTGGGAGAACAACTCCATTTGGCTCACTAACTTCACACACCATCAGGCTTCCAAGCAGCCTCTCAAGGAAACTCAGTTTTCACATTCTATGCTTAGTGCCCTTTGAGTGCCTAGGACTGAAATGAAGCTTGGTGAGCATCCCACACAAACGAATGCTCCACATGCGGGTTTCACATGCCACCAACTCCACATTCACAGGCAACTTCAGCGCCACAGCCATTTTCAGATAGCCCTCAATGCAAAGGCTCTAGACGCAAATATTGGTGTGAGAGCTAATTCAATCAAGGAAACACTGCATATTGGTGAAGGGCATATTGAAGAAGAATCAGCCGAGTGGTTCTTGTGGGAGAACAACTCCATTTGGCTCACTAACTTCACACACCATCAGGCTTCCAAGCAGCTCTCAAGAAACTCAGTTTTCCACACTCTATGCTTAGTGCCCTTTCAGTGCATTATTTAAGGAATGAACCTGGTAGAGCATCCCACACAAACGAATGCTCCACATGCGGTTTCACATGCCACCAACTCCACATTCACAGGCAACTTCAGCGCCACAGCCGTTTTCAGATAGCCCTCAATGCAAAGGCTCTAGACGCAAATATTGGTGTGAGAGCTAATTCAATCAAGGAAACACTGCATGTTGGTGAAGGGCATATTGAAGAAGGATCGCCGAGTGGTTCTTGTGGGAGAACAACTCCATTTGGCTCACTAACTTCACACACCATCAGGCTTCCA